>NC_133660.1:2340711-2500472 GCF_037893015.1 Macrotis lagotis | reverse complement strand
CTTTCAGAAGTTTCCTTAGATGAATTAATGCATTAATAATTTAAAATCTTTGTTCTAGATTATTTGGAGAAGTTATTCTGTATAGAGCTGGAGTATCCATAATTGCTAGCATGTTTTTTCATTCATTAGACTGTGAGTTCTTTGAGAGCAGGGACTATCTTTTGCCTTTCTCTGAGCCTTAGATCTCAGCAGAGTACCAGGAATATAAGGGTTTAATAAGTGTTTATTGCCTGAATCTGCAAATAATGTCAGCTTATAATGTTTACCAAGAAAATCTAAAAGTACAATTTCTTTCCTGTGCAACAACAAGACCCAAAATTTTCTAGCTTCACACTGATTCCCAAAAACATTCTCTCACTTAACTTTTGTTTAAAGTTAATTTTGTCCATAAATATTTTTAAGACTACATAATCATTCTTTTCAGAGAGCATTTTTAAAGGATGCTAAAAATGCAGAGTAGATATGGAAGAGACTTATCTACTCATGAAATTCTAACAGAAAATACCTACTCTGCTCCATTTATATACCCCCCTCCTGTGCATGTCAGTGTGAGCTGTTAATCTAAGTTTAAGCTGTTAGGATAAAATCACATTTGTATGGTGTTTTCTTATCTATGGGCAATTTAGTAGGTCAGGAAAACTCCAACAAAAAACACTGCTGCTTTAATAAAGTTTTGCTCCTGTAGTTTCAGATTTATGCCTCAGGAAAAGAATGTATCTCCGTGTAAACCATTCACAGATGGAATTTTTGATGAAAATGAAATACTTTTCTTAATAAGCAAATAAAAAATGTAATCAAGGCAGGCTAGGTGACATGTATTCCCCTTCCCAGGTGACATATATTCCCCTTCCCCTCCCCTGTCCCTTCCATAGTTGGATCAAATCCCAATCTTACCTTTGTGAAAAGACATCCCGGTATGGACTGCCATGCTGTAGAGCAATTCCGTACCCTCTATCTGCAACAGTATTCCCAACAGTATAAAAGGAACACTCTGGGTCATTGATAGCCACATATTCCAGGACAGCTGCATCCCACACAAAAGCATAATTTCCATATTTCACCTGCAGAACAAAAGACAGGAAAGAACAGGCAACTAAGTTTTAATTCATAGTATTATAAAATTTAAATGAAGACCATTTACTCATTCGACAAGCATTTAAGTGACTTTGTGTGCCAGGCAATGAATTACAGATAATATGGAGCCAAAAATAAAACAATTCTTGCACTCAAGGGGGTTATGTTTCCCTGAAGGAACCATATACACAGAATATGAGAGAAGGGACAATTTTTCTTTGCATTTGGGTTCTCAGAAGTAAGGAGTCATCAGAATTTACAGAGAATAGAAGTGATCTGGTCAGCTATTTGTTTTAGGAATATCACTTCTATACCTGTGGGTAAGACAGATTGTAAGGGAGAGAGGAAAATATAGAGGGATATTTGATCATAAAGACCATGAAAAATAAATATGGCAATTAATAAGAAATTAAATAGTCAGTCCATTTTGTCTCCATATTGGGGGGTTTGTTTTATTATCATGGCAAAGTTTTGTAGAGGAGATAGCACTTGAGGTCTTTTTTTAGTAGTGTTTTTGTTATTCAGTTGTCATCAATTCTTTGTGGCATATTTAGGGTTTTCTTAGCAAAGATACTGGAGTTGGTTGCCATCCCCTTTTCCAGTTCATTTCATAGATGAGGAACCTGAGGCAAACAGTTAAGTGATTTGTCCAGGGTCATGCAGCTAATAAGTACCTGAGACAAAATTTAAACACAGGAAGATGAAGTTTCCTAACTTTTTGTTCCGTGCTTTACTCACTGAGATATCTAGCTGCTTGAGTTGGTTTTAAGGGATACAGAGTCATTCACATGGGGCAGGGAATCCTTTAGGTACAAGTACTCCTATGACTTTCAAGACACCTGAAATATTGGGGCTGAGAAATTTCAGGGTTCAGAGTTTGTGAATCAGTGAGAATGAGAGGAAATCCAATTTAGTTGTAATTTAGAGTAAATGAAAGTAAAATTAATAGGAAGAAGGAGTTAAAAGTGATAACTATAGTAGATAGGTCGCAGTGTTTGGTGAGCAAAAATGCATTTGGATTTGGTAATTAGTAATTGCTGTTGAATTTGGAGAAACTTCATTAAAATGGGGAGTGGAAGTCATGTGGCAAATTATTCTAGAGTGAGTGGTGATGATGTAGTCATTGGATATGGATAAATTTCAAAGAAAAAAAGGCAAAGAAGTAATTAAGCTTAAGGATTTGCTAAAGTTTGGGTTATTAAGATTGAGGGGAGGAGTCAGCCGCTGTACGAACAAAAAAATGTAAACACAATATACGCAACTCTAATAGAAATTGCTATATGGCAAATATCAAAATGGAGGTACAAAGCACAAAGTAACCAGTGGCATGATGCTATTACATTATTTATTTAAATATTAGCCTTTTGGTAGTATTTTCTGATATGGCTTACTTGCCAAAATTATTGGAGCACATTTCAGATTTCTTATATTTGAGACATGTTGCAAGAAAATTTGCTCAATTGGGATTTACTTATTTATACCTTAGTGGTTTTATCTATGAAGTGATCTAGGACAGAAGGAAAAATGGGAATGAATGTTTGCTTTCTTGCACTTTGTTTTAAACAAAAAAAAATACTGCCACATGGGAAACATTTTGGTTTTTCTAGCAAGAAGATTTCAGAAAAGCATAGGAGATTAAAATAGACCCACCTGTGTGTACTCAGCTGTGATATTTCTTGAGTGTTTTTAACTGAGTGGTCAGTGGAGGAAAAAATGATTGTGAATTACTGGCATATGGTACTGTGATTAAGTCAGAATCAATCAATAATGGTCTATAAAATTCATTTCCTACAAATGTCCTTAAGATAAGCTAGGTTTAAAATTTATTACATATAGCTCTAGGGAATATTATTCTTTCTGCATCATTCATTTAACTTTTCAGAACCTGTGCAGTAATAATACATCATGATCAGATTTAAATTTTAAGATTGATTTCAAAATTTATATGGTTTTGTTGACCATTATTTTAATTATTACTCTGCCATAATTTGTGTAATACTTTGCTTTCATGCACTTTACAAAGGTTACAGCTGATAAAAAGAAAAAAAGAATTTAGTAGCATTTACATCTGGGCTGTTTAAAGTGCTTTAAAATACTTGTAGTTTCAATAAACAAGAGAATTATAAAGTTTACTATTCAGATCTACCACATTAATCTAGTCACTGGCTAACTTTGAAAAACAACAACCCAGTACAAGGTATCTGTTTCTTGGTTTTCAATGACACCATTTGTTTTTTTTTTTTTTTGGTAAGGCAAATGGGTTGAGTGACTTGCCCAAGGTCACACAGCTAGGTAATTGTCTGAGGTTGGATTTGAACTTCTGTCCTCTTGACTCCAGAGGTGGTGCTCTATCCACTGAGCCACCTAGCTGTCCTACACCATTAACTTTTAAATGTTTTGGAAACTGGTAGGATCACAGTATAGTGGCAATATTTTATAAATCTAGGAACACTAAGAAATTTTTACAATTCAGATCTTATAATGCCATCATGCTAGTAATTCATCTGTTTCTAATAAGGCTCAATGAACTGTTGACATACATTAAATTTGAAGTTAAACAATTTATTAATAAATTATGTTCATGACCCATCAGGGCTGTGACATCTCTCGTATCTGTACCAAAACAACATCAAAACCTGGGTGATTCTAGACTGAAACATGCTTTTGTTAAACATTTGGCAATTCTGAGCTAGGTATTTTGCCTTGGATGAATAGAAATTTATGTTGGTTCAAATATAAAAACAGTGGGGTCTGTCATTTGAGACAGCTAAATGACCAGTGGAGTCAGGACAACCTATGCTGAACTTGACTCAGATGCTTACTGCTCTTTCAGGTACCTTACTTTGTTACCTGAATGGGACTTGATGCAGAACAACCCAGGGCAATTCATCTAAGCTCTCTAGCTCAGTACCCTCTTCTGTAAAATGGGGATAATAATGACATCTAACACCCAAGATCGATGTGAGGATTAAATGAGATAATATTTATAAAAAAAGCTTTCATTCCTTAGAGACCTATACAAATTTTATTATGATTATTCATTCCTTTATCTCTTCAACCCTCCATTTCCTTCACATTTTATGCCAGTTGTAAAAAAAAAAAACTGGCAATGGGGAGACACGTGATGTCCTTGAACAATGATTGATTTTAGCACTTAATCATGTCTAGAATACTTGGGTTTCATATATATAGATACTTCCTCTCCTTTTGTTTATAAATTCTGCTTCTGGCTTCCAGAATTCAAAACCATATCCTTGCAGTTCTCTCATCACAGAATTTTCCTCAGTTCTGGGATTCTCCTTGCCTTGTTTATACCCTGTCAACGCTGTGAAATTTTTAACTCTGAACTTTCTTCTTCTGAAGGTAAATTCCTCCTGGAGTATCACTTTTGTGGAGGGATCTAGGCTGATCATTTTCCTTACAGCTCTGTTCCTAACTGCTGGACTTGAAGAGCTTTTTTGTTTGTGTTGCTTTCCCAGTGCTTTAGATCTAGAAAGTGCTTAATTCATTTTTTCCTCTTCCTTCCCTCCTCCCTCCCTTCCTTTTTCCCTTCCTTCCTTCCTTCCTTCCTTCCTTCCTTCCTTCCTTCCTTCCTTCCTTCCTTCCTTCCTTCCTTCCTTCCTTCCTTCCTTCCTTCCTCTCTTCCTTCCTTCCTTTCTTCCTCTCTTCCTCTCTTCCTTCCTCTCTTCCTTCCTTCTCCCCTCCCTCCCTTCTTTCCTTCCTTATATATTTTCAGTAAATATCCTTTCTGTAAAAACTAAGAAACATTAATTATTTAACTATGATATCAAAAGGTTATCAATTGATTATATAATGCAAGGGGAGATACTGACTGGTAAAAGATTTTGGGGCAGTAATGGCTGGCAATTGATATTGAAGGTGAACACACAAGACTAGAACCTAGAACCTCAAGGTTCTGAACACTAATGACCCTAGAAACCCTAGAGGATTATGTCAGACAGTGAACTCAGTGGATTTGGAGATTAAGTCCAGAGTCTCACTATACTATAAAATTTTTTATATTTTTTCTAGTTTCATTCCTAGAAGTACTTAGGACAGGAGTTCTTAACTTGGTGTCCCTCAACTTGTATGTGTATGTATGTCTATATATATGTATGTATATATGGAACATATAATAAGAATATTTACTTACCTGTAATTATCTTAATATTATTGATTTTCTTTCTAATAGTATGTTTTATGAACCTAAAAATTCATTTAGAAAAAGGATCCATAGGTTTCAGAAGACTTCCAAAGGGATTTATGACACATGCTATGCTTTAGAATGATTCTTCATAATTTGTCCTCTTCTCAAGTTTTCTATAAGCTTACTTTTTCCATCTATTGTTTCTCAGTTTTTTAAATCTTGTGAAGTTACTTAGAATTTTCTACCATTCTTTCCTTAAGCTTTTATAAACAAGTTTATATTTTTAAACCCTAGTAGCTTCTATTTGGCACTGAGATCAAATGTCTGTTGAATGAGGCAGTTTCTAGGCTTTTTCAGACTCCTTGCCTTGCCAAATTCATTTGCATTTGATAAGCTTCCTTAGTTAATAGTCTGTTGATTTCCATTTTTAAAAAAAATTATTATCCTTATTTTTGTCATCAACTGGTTGGCACTGCCTCAAATTTATTATCATATATTCTTTCCATTTTCATTTTTTTTCTTTCTGATCTTTATTATAACAAATGAGAAATCTGTCTGGACAAAGGCACGTGATTTGGAAATTGCTTACAAAGATACACATATAATGAATCAAATTCATCTCTATGACATTTAGTGCTTGCCATATCCAGGATGTTTTGGTCCTCCCCTTAATTAAGTATCATTAATATATAGGAATGAGATTTCTGTATGAATAAGAAGCCTTTGTCCATTCTCATTTTTTAAAATTTTGGAACCATCTTTTCTAATAGTTTCTTGTCCTTTTATGCTAACTATACATTGAAGTCATTAAATATTAAAGTACCCAAAGCTGACCAATTTGTCCTTCTTCCCTTTATGCCAACAATTCAGAGTCAATATCTCCTGAGATGAAAGCTCCTTTCTCCTGCTCCAGTTCCCATATTTTCATCTATATTGCTCAATACTACTTTTCCCAATCCACTGGTGTGGTTTTCTCTGGAACTCCTCCTATTCAGTCTTTTTTGTTAGAGCTATTTAAATAAGAAGCATTTATTTTCTCTTCTTTTCACCCTTCTATTACCATTGGAAAAAAAAATTAAGAAGGAAAGAAAAGGAAATCTTATAACATGTGAATAATAAAGTCAAACAACTATGACACTGGCTATGACTAAAATTGTTTCTCTTTTTGTATCTTGAATCCATCACTTTTCTGACACAGCAAAAGGCCATATCACCTCAATTTCTTAGAACAGATAAGAGTTCTTGAATTTTTCAAAGATGTTTTATCTTTATTATTATTATTGTAGAAATTGTTCTCTTAGTTCTGCTTTGCATCAATTTAAATAAGACTGATTTCTTCAAACATATTTCTTTCACCTTTTCTTATTTCACAATAGTATTCCTCTATCATAATTCCCATACCATAATTTATTTAGTCATGCCTCAACTGAGGCACTATCTTAGTTTCTAGTTCTTTGACATACTAAAAAAGTTGCTATCAATAATTTTGTATGTTATTGATCCTCTTTCTCTTTGATTTCTTTGTAGTATGGACTTAATAGTGATAAAACCAAATCAAAGGATACACACCTCATTTACTTTTGTTAGTGTTGTTCTAAATTGCTTTCCAGAATGACTAGTTCAATTCAAAGCTACAACAGTGTATTAATATGCTTATCCTCTCACAGCCCCAACAACATGTCATTTTCCTTTTTAGTCACATTTTCCAATCTGATGGATGGGAGGAAAAAACCTCAGAGTTGTTTTAATTTAAAAACAGTTCTCTAATTGTTAGTGATTTGAAGCATTTCCCCCCATGTGGTTGTTGATAGATTGGGGAATAGCTTTCATTTTTGTAAATTTCAATCATTTCCTTATATAAATTTTTATGAATTCCAATCACTTTCCTTTTGGAAATGAGATCATAATCAGAGAAATTTGAAGCAAGGATTGTTTTTCTCCAGGTAAATTTTCCTTCTAATTTTAGCTGTAATAGTTTTGTTTTTGCAGCTACTATTCAGTCTTAATGAATTCAATAAACTTATCTTCATCTTCAATCTCCTCTTTGTTATCAAGTTCTCATGTCACAATTCTTTGACAAATGAATCTCTTTAGAAGATACTGCATCAATGGCTATCTTTACTAACATTGACTCTTTTTTCCCCCTAAACCATAACTCAGAGGAATAGTAGGATGAATCTGTGTGGTCTGTCTGTCTGTCTTTCTTTCTTTCTTTCTTTCTTTCTTTCTTTCTTTCTTTCTTTCTTTCTTCCTTCCTTCCTTCCTTCCTTCCTTCCTTCCTTCCTTCCTTCCTTCCTTCCTTCCTTCCTTCCTTCCTTCCTTCCTTCTCTTCTTCTTCTTTCTTTCTTCTTTCTCTTCTTTCTTTCTTTCTTTCTTTCTTCTTCTTTCTTTCTTTCTTTCTTTCTTTCTTTCTTTCTTGGCAATGGGGTTCAGTGGCTTGCCCAAGGCCACATGGCTAGGTAATGTGTTTGAGGCCGGATTTGAACTCAGGTACTCCTGACTCCAGGGCCGGTGCTCTATCCACTGGGCCACCTAGCTGGCCCTAATTAAGAACCTTTCTATTGTGGTTCACTCATCATTGCTCATTCAGGCGGGGATGTATGGAGGGCTTACTATTTCTAAAGCACTATATTAGGAAATGAGAATACAAATATAGAAATGAGTCTCTACCTTCAAGAAGCTTTGTTGGGGAGAAACAGCATATATGTAAATAGAGATATCATCTATATCTATTACTATTACTAGATTCCAAGTCATTATTCCAGAGGATTTTAATATATTATTATGTAGTATTTTTCCTTTGCTTTTAGATATATCAATATATATGTCTCTCCAAATACTCTGCTTATGGCCTATAGCTTTACTTTATCAGTCGTCCATAGATATGTTTACTTCATATATCTCACCACCATATTTCTTGATATTATCTCCATGATAAATATATTTTATCCTTCACTTTTAGTGGGATGGGGTGATTTTATTGAATTAATCTCAACCAAACCCATTCCTGTACTGGAAAATCTCTTAATACTTGTTACTTCCAATTCTCTGCCACTCACATATGCTCACATCTTTGTAACTTGATTTTTGATTCTATGAATGAAAAATTTCTTTCCAAACTTACTAGTGATCTCAACTTTTAAAAACTATATTTTTTAGTCTACATTATATTTGCCCCTTTTGCAGCTTTTTATATTGCTGACTGTCTTCCTTTGAACATTTTTTTCCATCCTCAGTTTCTATGATTTTGCTTTCATATGATCCTTACTTTCTCTCCTGGCTACTCTTTTTCAGTCTTCTTGATTTGATTACCAACAATCTCTCTTCTTTAGCATCAGTGTTCTCTTTTCTCTATGAATTGGTCTTAGGGAACTCATAAATTTACATGGGCTCAAGCAGCTTTTATGAATGATTTCGAATTGTATATCCAGCCTTAATCTTGGTCCTGAATTCCAATCACACATTGATGATAATCTGTTTCCTTATGTCCTTCAGAACATAATATTTTCCCAGGTAGAATGTAAACTCCTTGAGGGAGGGCAGTTTTTTCCTTTGCATCATTATTTTCTATCATAGTGTCTAATAAATGCTTGATCTCAAGTATCACTTTGTTTGATATCAAACTCAACATAACCAAAAAAAAATTCACTGTTGCCACCACTTCCCTTCCTCCCTACTATGTCCTTTTTTCAAAGTGACTGTGTTCTATTGAAGTCACTTCTTTGCAGTCATTGCACGGGCGTGTGTGTGTGTGTGTGTGTGTGTGTATGTGTAGAGCTTCTTGACTCTTCACTCTTGCTTACTACCAATATTCAAGTTGCCAAGTCTTATCAGTTCTACTTCCATAAGATCTCTCACATCCATGCTCTTCTCTCAGAGCACTACCATAATTTCACTTCTTATCACTTCCTACTTATTTTATTATCATGGTTTCCTAATTGGTCTTGAGGGCATTAAAAATAGAATATTGCACACATGGAATGCTATAAATATAATATTGTATGCAGTGAAAATTATTTTGTGCTCATCCTATTCTACCTCCTTCATTCAATTATGCATTCAGAAAAAAAAATACATTATCTATTATTTATATACACGAGAAAGGAAAAAAGAGGACTACTTTTACTAAGTACCTGCATGTCTTCCTTAAGAAGCTTGTAGTTTAATAGGAGAGATAAGATAGCACACAGCTAAGCACTACAAAGTTGTAGGGGAAGATAGCTCATTTGATGCTCACAACAATCCTGCAAACTGACTCAAAAAGAAGTTAAGTGACTTGCCTAGTGACAGGGCTAATAAGTATCTGAGACTGAATTTGAACTCAGATTTTCCTGACTCCAGGCCCATTACTCTATCCACTGCACCACTTAGCTGCCTCAGCTAGGATCTTAGAGCTGTCTCGTTCAACCTAAACATTTCAAATATGCTCTTTTTGAATATTCCCAGTGACATTACAAAGTGAACCAAATCCACTAAAAAATTGTCTTGTAAATCACAGAGCTGGGAGGTAGAACTAGGGCAAGCCTCTTGGAAGAAAAGATCATCAGAAGTAGACAGGAGACATGGATTCTATTTTCAACTCTGATACTAATTAGCAGCATAATTCCAAGTTTTAATTTCCTCATCTGTCAAATAAAGAAATTGAACTAAATGATATACGAGATCACTCCCAGCTCTAAACTTCTGTGATTTTTTTTTTTTTTTTGAGATTTAATGCTGCAACTTAAAAGGAGGGAAGGGATATTGTAGGATATATACAAGAAAGAAAATTCTGTATAAGGTAAAACTTGAACAATGCTTTGAAGGCAAGAGACTGGTTTGACTGAAAAAAAGATTATAGTAAAAGGCAACAGAAAGATAAAGTAAGTCAATTTGATAAAGAACTTTGGAAACAGGTAAATAGGGAGTAACTGTCTGTGATAGAGGTGTCAGACAATTATTTACCAATATAATACAATTTATTGAATATGGATGATGTGACTTGACCTAATGGATAAAACTGAACTCTCTATGGGAAGATACAGATTGAAATCCTACCTATATCAGAATATACTACTTAGAGACAATAAAATTTCAGAACAATAGAAAAAAATGCCTTACTAGGTGATTTTTATACAAGTGAAAGACAGGTCTGGATTCCACAATTCTTTCTCCTTACCTATCCTTTCACGTGCTAAGCTTGAGGCTATAATGCCAGTAAGAAGCCGGAGAATAAAATAACCAGGCCATAGACAAAGAGTTTGTAGTAGAAAAAGAAGGAAAGACGTGGTTGAAATGCCATGATCTTATGAGTTAATTAAATATAACCTGAGTTAATTAAATATACATTTATTGTAAGCTTTTATATCCTTACAACATTCAAGATAAAATAGAATCCTTGCCCTCAAGGAGTTTATAGGCAAAAGAAACAAGAGAAAATAAGATAAGTATACAAATAAGACACAAGACATAATCTAATGTTTAAAGTGGTCTAGATGAGGAGCTATAAGAAATTTGAGAAAAGAGAGATCATTTCCTCCCTTGGGGAGGCTATATAGACCAGGTGGCAGATGAACTGAGACACAAAAGAAAGGTAGAATTTTCAAGGAATCAAAGAGGAGATGTTTTTAGTCATGGAGGACGGTCTAATTGAATGAACACACACACACACACACACACACACACACACACACACAAACACACACATTCTCTGATATTTCCACAAAAAAGATTTTCAGAATCTCTCATTTCTGGTGATCTCTCTGTACTCAAATTATCTTATATATAACCCACCTGTTTTTCTTTCTAGATAAGGAAATTGAGGTCCAGAGTAGACTCTATTCTAGATTTGATTTACAAATATTATTTCATTTGATTCTCAACAACCCAGAAAAGGGGCAGTTATGTGATGCAGTGAATAGAGCATTGGACCTAGAGTCAGGAGGACTTGAGTTCAAGTCTGGTCTCAGACATTTAATAATTATCTAAGCTGCGTGGTCTTGGGCAAGGCACTCAACTCCATTGTCTCACAAAAATTTTAAAACAAATCCAGAAAACTGAGGAAAATAGAGGTTAAATGACTTGCCCAGCATCACAGAGCTAGTAAATGTCTGAGATTGACTGAACTCAGATCTTCCTGACTCTAAATCCAGGAGGAAAAACTGCTTTCAAAATTTATTTATTTTATTTTAAATTTATGAAATAATATAAGCATTTCTATAACACAGTAGAAAAATAATAGATGATTGCACATGAAACTGCAAATTATGTACAGATTTCTATTTCTTTTAAATATATAATAAAGTTGTCAAATAACTTTATTTTCTTTCTTCCCCAACTCCTCCAGCTCTAATGTTGGCTGTCATTAGAAATATATGTATATTTAAATCATTCTATACATCTTCTATTTCTCAGTTCTTTTTCTAGATGCAGATAATGCCTTCCTTCATATATCCTTTGTAGTTAATTTGGGTGTTTATAATACAGGAAATACCATTAAGGTGGGGAGCTCTCCATAATCCTATAATCACTAAGTATCTTCGGAAGGAAAGCCTCTGCTATCAGTTGTCTTATCAATACATGGGGGTGGTAAGTATGGCATAAAACATCGTGCATAGGATTTTCAGCCTTTTGAAATAATTATGGGGTTTCTAGAACTAAAAGAGTATTAATATATTTTTTAATTTAATTAAATTGAAGAGAAAATATATCTAGAGATTTCCATTTTCAAAAAATAAAATATTTATTCATATTTCTAATGTAGAAGACCTCTTCCTCCCTCACATTTTCTTAAAAGAAGAGATCTTTTTTCTTTACTTAGCTAAAAAGCATAAATCTTGGTGAACCCAGTTACATTTTGCTTTCTACCTTGAAACCAATTGAAGTTGGAATGTTGCTATGTCAATAAATGTATTCCCCCCTACAATTTCCATCTATGAGATCCTGTGTACCTATGAGTAATACATTCACTATCAAATCATGTACTTAATATATTGAATCAGGGTTGCTACCTGTTGAATCAAACATATTAAATGTGGAAGCAAATACAATATATTTGAATCAAATATGTCAGCTAGTAAATAAGATCAGTGTTAAATCAATTATGCTCTGTGCTGAACAGTTTCATAAAGTTACATCTGAAATATTAAACTGTTCTGTTAGAAACTCATCTCCCAGAATTAGACTATTTTATCACTTTTTTAGATGATACATTCAACTGATAGATTAAATCATGTACCAGATCCATCAAATAACTGAGACTCACCTCATGTCAGTGAAAGGGTATAAAAATAGCATCAATTTTGTTTGGGTTTTGAGAAAGTTTAAAAATAGAATTTTCATTCTGTCAAGTAGCTATTATTTTTTAGGGGGAACTTAAAAAAGTTTATTATATATTATTTCTTGATTTAAAAAAATAACCAGTATATAATCTGAAACTAAATCCTAAGAATTTCCATATGATTCTCCTTATTGGTGGAAAGAATGGCCTGCAGGAAGGGAAAATTAGGATGTCTGAAAGAGGTGAATTTGTAGTCTGGTTTTCAGATGCTAGAGAGAGCACATGAGGTTCAGGTTCTCTTTATCTTTACTGGGAGACCCTGGAGGGAGAGAGACAGAGAGATAATCTGAAAAGAACACAAGAGGCTGAGGAGCTGGGATTGTTTGTATATCTTTATTTCCTACTTATAAAATTATAAATTGGAGAACGTTCTTTCTTGGGGGATATTGAGGACTCCTTTTTTGTTGAACTGAGTTATTTGCTCCCAATGAGAGATCTCAATCATGTTGAATACAGTCTGGTATGTTTTCCCCCCGTACAATTTCTCTTAGCTTATATAAATGAGTTTATTTATTATGTATAATGATCTTTGATATTTGCTGGAATTTGAGGTCAAGTCTTTACATTTAGTATGAAGCATTGTTTCTTGTTAGGGGATGACTAGAAAAAATGACTTGAACTAATGGTTTTTCCTTGGACTAATAATATTCAGGTGGCTAGATATAGCTATTCTGGTAATTCCACTTGTAGGAGAGCAGAAAAGCCAACCTTATAGTTCATCTCCTGTTCCCCTCTCAGAAGGCATTTAAATCAAATTTTGAAGGGGATGGGTAAAATTCTAGAGATAATTGGATTATAAAATTATAAAATTTAAGGTAAAGATATGATCAAGCTTTTTATTAACAATACAAGTGGCTTATGCATCTGCTGCTCATTGGTTCCAAGCTTGACACTTCAAGCATCACAAGGTGAGGAGAAGCCAGACTACCAGAAACATTTTATGACTTGATTGGATTATAATAATGAGGATTGCCAAAGAACTCTGGACCTGCTTTACATGTTAGCCACTCTGACAGGGAGCCTTCAGTATTAGTGAAATCATGGAATGAGAAGGCAGAGAGTTTGTCTAGGAGAGTAGCAGGAGAAAAGCATGGAAAAGTAGTTTGAGGTTACTTATGGAAGCCAGACTACAAATATTGCATATTTGGATTATGTTGTAACAGAAAATCAAGTGGCGAATCCTATTATAGCCAACATGTTTTCAGATGTATTTGATGACATGATCCTCTGCAATTATGAAGAATGATTACCACCACCACCACCACCACTACTACCACCACCACCACCGTCGCCACCACCACCATCACTACTACTACTACTACCACCACTAGCACCACCACCACTACTACTACATATATTTAAGTAAAAGAATTCTAGGATTTGTCTATGTCTAAAATATTAATATGCTATTGGGAAAAGAGAAAAACAAAACTCCAGTTGACTACTAGACTGTGGTTTTTTTCCTTAATCTTTTAATAATGCTAATGAGAAAGGATATGTGAGCAAAAATAAGAATTCATTATTCTTATTGGTTGACAAACTGGAAAGCAAAAGACATAGTGAACAGAATACCCTTATTCGCATTCGTATTGGTTATGTGTCCATGAATGAGTCCTTATATCTCTGAATCTCTGGCAACTTGCAATAACTATTGGAAAAAGCCAGGGAAATCACAGGTCAAAATGAAAGTGTTTCACAGACTTAGAGATGGAAGGTCCCTCAAAGGTTGTCCAATACAACTTCCTAATTTTCTGGATGAGGAAACTCAGACCATAGAAGTTAATCAACTTGTTTCACAGTTAAATGATAGAGCCAAATTCTGAACATATATCCTCTGACTCCAATCCCAGTATTTTTTTTTTTTCTTTTCTCTGTACCATGCTCTCTTTCTTTTTTGACTGACTTTAAGTGAATGGAGATGTGTAACCCATGGGAAAGGAAAGAAAATTTATAAACCAAGGCAAAGAATTAACCACTTAATCGACCATTCAGAGTCCCTCCAGTTGGCATCTTCTTATGCTACATAAAACCTCTTAGATGACATGTACCAAAATTAGCTTGCTTAGCAAACTGTACCATCAACCGTTAGCAATTAAACCTATTTTCTGGAATGGAGCTGTAATATGCTATAGAAAACTGATGTATTAGCATATTCTGACAAATCATCTTCCTTCTTTATCCTATAGGGTCCCATGATGAATTAGTGTCAATTAACATAGCACAGGTAAATTTGTAACAAAAATAAAACACACAAAGACACTTGTCAAATTGCAAAAGAAAAAATCTTATGCTCTAATACTTTAAAAAATTCCCTTCAACTTGTTCATCAGAAGCAGATTATATACTTCCCATCATCTCTATTCACTACCTCTCTCACCCCTCCACCTTGCAACTGGTGCAAATAGTGATTACCATTTGAGAAAACTCATTCGTTTAACATTAATAGAATCAGATGCCAGCAGTTATCATTTAATGTCCAGAAACCAGTCCTTTACAGTTATTTTTATTCATTATTCTTCATGGTATTGATGTAGTCAGGCTTGTAAGATTACTTCCATTTCCCAAATTGGAAAAAATATTTAAGTGTCTCATCTAAGGCCAAACAAGTCATTGCTAAAGGTTAAAGAAGGATGATAATCTCTGAGTTTCTAGGTTATTGCCTGTCTAGTCTTATAGAGATTTCTAAAACACAGTTTTGCCAGAGCTTAAAATTTGTATTAAATGTGTTCTTTTTATCTTAAGTCTCTATGTATTAGCTACTCTCACTATAACTATTTCCTAGTCCAGAAATTTATATAACTCATAACAATAGTCTCTTTCAATTTTCTCATAATTTCAAACCATGTGTATATATATATATACATATATATATATATATGTATATATATATATACATATATATAAAATTTGGGTTTGTCTAGGCATGTCCAGATTACCTAACATGGAGGCATTTATATCCTCTATTACATGGGTTGATATAGCTAGGCACTTCCCCTCTGGATTTAGCAGGAAAGAATAATGGCCCGGAAGGATCACAAACAGGAAAAAGGCAGAAAAGAGAGAGACTGTGTATATGTGTGTGTGTGTGTATGACTTGTTCCAATTAGGCAACCAATCAATGCAGGCAAGTTCTTTTCTTTTCTTTCTTTTTTATTTTTTTTTTAGGTTTTTGCAAGGCAAATGGGGTTAAGTGGTTTGCCCAAGGCCACACAGCTAGGTAATTATTATGTGTCTGAGGCTAGCTTTGAACTCAGATACTCCTGACTCCAGGGCCGGTGCTCTATCCACTGCACCACTTAGCTGCCCTGATAATTTCTTGAGAGGCTATCCAGGCTCTTTTTTTTTTTAAATCTCTCTCTCTCTCTCTCTCTCTCTCTCTCTCTCTCTCATGACTTTCATGTAGTCCTGTAAGTTTTAAATTATCTCTCCTGATATTTTATATTTTCTTCTATTTTCATTCTTTTGATTTTGACATTCTTGATGTCTGATGGCTTCATTCTAGTTTTTGAGGAATCATTTTCTTCAATTAGCTTTGAACCTCCTTTTCCACTGGAGATGGAAATTTGGCCAATTCTTTTAAAGGAGTTGTTTTCTCCAATAAGTTTTTGTCCTTTCTTAGCCAAGCCATTGGCTCTACATAATTCTCTTGCATGACTCTCTTTTCCTATTTGAATTTTAATATCCTTTTTCAGTTCCTCATGGAGGACTTTTAGGGCTTGAGAACAATTCATATGCCCCTTCAAGGTTTTGCATGTAGGCATTTTGGCATTGTTGTTTGTCCTTTCCTGAGTTTGTTTTGCCCTTCCCTGTCACCATAGAAGCTTACTAGGGTAGGGGCTACTATTTTATTTTATTTTTTTTTTGCTTTTTGCTCATTTTTAAAAGTTGAGCTCTGCTCCTGGGTATAGGGAAACAGTTCTAAGCTTCTTGAACTGGGAGTAAGAAACCTAAGTAATGAATACCTGCACTGGAATCTCTTGGGCTGGTGGCTTGCCCACCTAGGCTGGCTAGGCACATCTGTTTCATTCCAGGCTGCATTGAGGCTGGAGGTCCCACAACTTGCCTGCAGAACCAGAATGGCATAACCTGGGTGTCTGATCTGTGTTGTCATGAAGCCTTACTCTGGCTTAACCAAAACACGGCTTGGATTGAGCTGCCCTTCCCTAATACTCAAGCGAGATGGACCCTTTCTGAATTCCTTCTAAGGTATCTTTGAACTGAAAAACAGTTTCATTCTGCTTTTTTGTGAATACTGTCTCCAAAATTCTTTAAGAGGTTTGCTTTAATGTTTTAATCTCAGGGAAACTGGAGAATTCAGGTAACTTCCTGTATTCTCTCCTCATTTCTTTCTCTTTTTTTTTTGAATCATGGTTTTCAGGTACTTCAAAATTTCTTAAATTATCTCTTCTTCATCTACTTTTCCAGGTTAGTTGGAGATTTCACATTTTATTCTATTTTTTATTCTTTGAACTTTGTTTTTATTATTTCTTGATATCTCATGGAGCTATTAGGTTCTATTTGCCCGATTCTAATTTTTAAAGAATTATTTTTTTCAGTGAATTTTTACCATTGCTGTTTTTAATGATGTTCTTTTCTTTTTGTTTCTTTTCTTTTATGATTTTTTCAAAGCTATAGGGCTAAGTGATTTGACCAAAGTCACACAACTAAGTGTTAATTGTCTGAGATAGGACTTGAACTCATATTTTCCTGACTCTAGGACTGGTGCTCTATTCACTGCACAACCTAGCTGCCCCAATGGTGTTTTTATCTTCCATACATTTATGTGCCTCTTTTACTCTTAGTCAATTCTATTTTTAATTCCTTTTCTTTCACTGAGCTGTTAATTCTCTTTTCACAATTTTCTTGCATCACTCTTGTATAACTTTTATTTCTTTTCCCATTTTCCCCTCTACCTTGCTTATTTCTTTCTTTAAATCTTCCAGGAATTCTTATGCAAGTAACATTTTTCTTTGAGACTTTGGTTATCACTGTTTTCACATCGCTATCTTCTTTTGCTTTTGAGCCTTGGTCTTCCCTGCCATTGCATTCTTTTGTGCTATTTGATCTTTTTTATATATAGACTTTGAACTTTATGTTAAAATTTTCTCTGCTCATATCAAGTTTCAGGCTGTGTGTGTGTATGTGTGTGTTTGTGTGTGTTTGTGTGTGTGTGTGTGTGTGTGTGTGTGTTGCTGTTTTTCAGAGCTAGTTCTCAGAGACTACACATTTTTTTTAGGTTTTTGCAAGGCAAATGGGGTTAAGTGGCTTGTCCAAGGCCACACAACTCTGTAATTATTAAGTGTCTGAGGCCAGATTTGAACTCAGGTACTCCTGACTCCAGAGCTGGTGCTCTATCCATTGTGCAACCTAGCCACCCCTAGACTACACATTTTAAATGCTTCCAAGGTGTCATGATCCAGAGAAAGACTGTCATTGCTTTCCTGGCTTTACCCAAGAAGGGCCCTTGTTTCTCTGTAAGAGTCTTGAATGATCTCTTTCTAACTCATTGTCTGACCCTCTCACCATCGCTGGCTTGAGAGCTCCCAAAGCAGTTGGTCATACACTCAGACACTTAGGATTGGTCTCTACCCCAGTATCACAGACCATTCTTGCCAATCTGCTAAGTGTTCTTAGGTTGAAAAAAATATGTCTCATCCTGAGCTTTTCTTTTTTGATTCTAGTTCTTCAAAATATAATTTGAGGCCTTATTTTAATGTTGTTTGGAGAGACATGTGAGCAGAGCAACATATCCCTGACAGAAAATCAGATTTCTTGAATGGCTAAGAGTGAATTTGGGATTATAGGACAGATTAGTGATTTTAAGCCATCTTAGATTCAGATACTAAAAGTCTCAAAATAAACTTAGATATATTCTGGTTCAATTCCTTCCCTAAAGAATTTTTACTTTGTCCCACATATTGCTTCTCATTTATAGGCTTTTCTTTTTTGGTATACTAAAATTTCTGACCTTTCCTGGTTTTTTTAACTTCCTATATTAAATTATTATGGGAAAGAATTCATTTAATTAAAAAAACCCCAACTATTAACAGATTTCTACTAAAGCCATCGGTATTTTTATCTATTTTTTAAAAAATGTAACATTTCTTTCTTGCCTCTACTTCTGACTTCTGCATACTCTAGGAGCTTCTCATTATTCTGTCCCTATTACCCCTTTCTCTGCCTGATGAATTCCTCCAAGTTCCTCCATTTCAAAGTACTCAAGTCAACGTGATTGTTCTTTGCCTTCTTCCCCAATTCCACTCCTGACTCTATCAACTTTTCCACTACGCCCCCATTTGCATTCTTCGCCTTTTTTTAGCTTTCTTTTTGTGTGCTGTTTTCCTTGAATTAGGATGTCATTTCCTTAAGTCTAAGGATTATCTTTATTTTTGCCTTTATTTGTATTATCAAGACTTCATCTTGTGCTTGGTGCATTATAAATAATTTTGACTTTTTATGTAATTATTTTTATATATTTTTATGTATGTATATACATATGCATGCATATATAAATATATACGTGTGTAAACATATTAAAAAAGATTTCATTAGAGACACAGCCTCCATTTAAAACAATGAAATTCTTATCATAAAAGAAAGACAAATAAGGACTCAAAATGCATAGTAAAATAAAATTCTGAACCAAACAAAACGTTCTCCTAAATGAAATGTTTTGACAGAGTAATTGGATTAGAATCTGCTTACTCTTTTCTTACAAGTGAAAGTTATTCATTCAGTAAATAGAATATTATTCATTCAATAAATATTTGAACATACAGAACAGAATTCTATTATCTAATAGTGGTTATCACCATAAGGATGAAGATTCATTGGCTACCCCATTCACCTTAAAACATTATTGAGGTGTCATTTCAATTATATTTGATTCTCCCATGATCCCAGTTTTAGCTTTTGGGAAAGATGCTAGAGTAGTTTTGCCATTTCCTTCTTGAACTAATTTTACAGATGAGAAATTGAGGCAAAAAAGGTTAAACAACTTTCCCAGGATCGCACAACTAGTGAGTGAGGCTGGATTTGAACTCATGAAGTTGAACTTTTCTGGTTCTCAGCCCAGTGTTTTATCTATTGTATCATCTAGCTGCCCTAAAAACCTTTACCTTTATATGATTAAACACTTTTTGATTCAGTCGACCAAAACAGAGTTCAAACAGGGCTTGTGTCAAATAAGGCATTTTGGAGAGATTTGGCCATACTCCAAGGAATCTAAATAAAAGGAAGGCACCATTTTATACTAGAAAGATTTGATGGTTTGGAAACAAAGAGATTGGAATAAGCATAGTTATATCCCAATTCAGTTACACTCAGTTGATCTTATCATCACCCACCTATGTTCCATTTCACATTCATGAACTCTGAAATTCCCTTCCCTGCTCACAATTTGTTATCTTTCCATATCTCTTTCTTCTTTGAACCCCCAGACCCCTGTTCTGCACCCAATCCTCAGTTCTTTTTAAGGACATCACCCCGCCCTAGATATACTCTTTCCTTCTCCTTCTTGGTGCCACTGATGAAACAGATCAACTCTCCGCTATTTTCTTGATTTCCTTACTGCCTTATACTATTTATAATTTTGTCTTGCCAAACTTTGGTTTTGGATTTCCTCCATGTAATGCAATCTTCATTCATATTAATGTGCTGCTGAATGAAGTAGGAGAAAATCATGAAATTATTCTGACTGGATCCATTACATATTTGTTACATAATGTTAACTAGCCTGCATTGTGGCAAGCCAATCCTTTTTTACATATTCTTTTTTTTTTTAAAGATTTTTCAAGGCAATGGGGTTAAGTGGCTTGCCCAAGGCCACACAGCTAGGCAATTATTAAGTGTCTGAGACCGGATTTGAACCCAGGTACTCCTGACTCCAAGGCCAGTGCTTTATCCACTACACCACCTAGCTCTGCCCCCTTTTACATATTCTTAATCAACTTTCTCACTCACCACATTATGTTTTCCAAATCTCATCCTTCCCATGGCTCTCCTATTTACTTTTTTAGCTGAGAATCTTGTATCCTATTTCACTTTAAAAAAACCAGGAAAAAATTTCATTGGAAAAATTCATTGAGAGCTCTGTCTTCTCTCTTTGTCCTCATCTCATTACTCAGATGCTTTTGATCACTAGATCCTCCTCCTATCTTAATAAAGAAATTGCCTTTCTCTTTGCCAAAGCAAAGCTCTCTACAAATACAAATGACCCAATTCAATCCCATTTTTTCAAGCAGCTTGCTTTATCATACCTACTTTCTCATTTGTCTTCAGTTCCTCTGTCTACTGTTTCACTCCTGCTTACAAACATAGTTCTTCTCTGATCTAGTGATGCTGGGCTCCTTGCTGTACCTCACACTCGCACTCTAAATTCCAATTCTGGTCATTCCCTTATGTCTGAAATTTTCCCTCTTTATCTCTATTAACACTAATTCTTGTTTTTCATTGATTTCCCCCAATTTATCCTGACCACAGAGTGACCCAGAAGTTCAGTGAAAGTATCAGTTCAAAGCTTAAAATTCAAAGTTTAAAAACTTCACTAAGACTTCTGGGACACCATTTTTTGTTTGTACAAAATGGTCTTTATATTGCCTCCTACATTAGACCATGAGCTCACTAGGAGCAAAGACTGTTTTGCTTGTTTGTTGTTTTTCTTTGTATCTTCAGCATCCATAACTGGTACATAATTGGTACTTAATCAAATTTTGTTGATGGACTGAACACTGAGGAACAGATAAAACCAGACTGGTCCTAGATGGGAGATATAGAGCAGGACTAATGACACCTATGAGCAGAAGATATGGGCTGAGGAAGTCCCAAAGAAGAGGATAGATTTTTCCCTAACTTGCCTTCCTTTGTGTGTGTGTGTGTGTGTGTGTGTGTGTGTGTGTGTGTGTGTATCCTTCCTTGAACTTTTTTAACCACAGATTATATATTTATATCTATATTTATAAATATAGATATAAAATCTGTTGTTATATTGCATTTTACTTTCAGAAAACTGAATTTTATCTCAACAACAACGAGGTCAGGTTAGAGGCAGATAGAAATATTAAGTGGGTGGAGAATTTAACTGCTGCCTAAAAGTTAATAATTTTCCAAATTGGTGGATCAGAGTGATTTTTGACTGATAACTTTTCCTCAAAATAGACTCCATCAAGGTGAAAAGGAGGGAACCACATGGATCTTTGAGGCCAGTATCCTTAAACTGTTATTTGTGTGTGTGTGTGTTTACATATTTGATCTATATTTTTTTTACACAAAGGCTGAAAAGATATATTATAAACATATATATATATATGTATTTGTTGCTTTTCTTTGTACATAACTGGTACATAAACTGGTTCTTCTTTACAAAAAGGCTCTGTGTGTGTGTGTGTGTGTGTGAACTTGGGTCTGATCTGCAGGTTGAATTCTTCTCATTCTGGAGATTATGGAAATGCTAGATTACTTTGAATGTATTTTCTACCCATTGCTTCTTGATGGTGGTTGTCTTTCCTGATTGAAGAATAGCATGACATCAGCTGAATGGTGATGACATGCACATTATGTTGAACAAAGTGAAGAGAGTGTTGTGCAAAGACATCCTTCTCACTACCTCTTCCAGGACTGTCTTGGACAATGACCTGTTATTATAGTAAACAGGACTTCTCCTGTGGGAGACCTATTAGCTGTAGATCTTCTCCATATCTTTGAGGCACAATGACATTACAAGCTCTCCAGATTTAGGGTTCTTACTTAACAACATTCAGTCAAAGCTCCACAACTGTTAGTTGTACCCCTTTAGTCTTTGTCAGTAAGTCCATCCTATTTATGGAATTATGATTCCATCCATACTGGGTGACATACAATCTTTATAGTAAAATTATCCTAATTATCCTAACTAGTACAGCGATGGTCTATTTTATTCAACTTTGTAACCACATTGTCCCTGGAACTCAAAGACTTTGGTTTCCTGGAAGTTGTCGGCGGGGGGGGGGGGTGTCATGGGATAACTCAATAGAATGCTAGGTCTATTATTAATTAACCATCATTAATGGTTGAAACTATGACATTATCTGATCATCTTCAAACCTCTGACTTGTGTTCTTGATTAATGAAAATATCATTGGCGGATGCTTTTGCTATGGTCTGTCTTGCTCAGGTCCAAGAATTTCACAGTATGAATGGCTGTCTCTCTTAATCATACCCCAGTTCCAAAAATGAACAAAAGCAAACCAAGGTCCTATTTCATTAGTTATTCAGGCAACTCAGGACTGCTTTGAACACCCTAACTTTTTCAGAATAATGTCGGACCCTTCCCTTCATAAATGTTAGCTCCTTGTGGAAAAGTGTTTTGCTTTTGAATCCCCAGAATGCGGTACGATGTTTTATATACAGTAGGCATTTAATATATGCTTTCAGATTCTTTTCGTGTGAGTTATCTTCTCCAAATAGATTGTAAGTTCTTTGAGGTCAGTGACTGTCTTTTTATTTGTCTATATCCTTAGAGCTTAGCACAGTCCCTGCATATACTTAATGCTTTTTTTTCTTCCTTCCTTGAACCTAATTTGAACTTTTCCCCCACTTTGTTGTAGGTTAGGGAAGAGGGGAGACAGGAGAGAAGAGCAGGCTTGAATCTCAGACTTTTTGAGCTGTAACTAAATCCAACAATACGCCCTTCATTTGGGAAATGGCTGAACAAGTTATGTTATATATGAATTTTAGGGAGTACTATTGTTTTGTAAGATCATGAGTTGGTTGGACTTTAGAGAAGCCTGGCAAGACTTGCATGAACTAATGCTGAGTGAAGTGAGTAGAACTAAGAGAATATTGTACACATTAACAAAAAATATTACAAAATAATCCACTATGATATATGCAGCTCCTTTTAGCAATTCAGTGGTCAAGGACAATCCGAAGAGACCTGTTATGGACAATGCTATCCATATCTAGAGAAAAAAAACACAACTATGGTGTCTGAATGCAGGGTAAAGCATACTATGCTCACTTTTTTTTAAAAGCTTCTTTTATGTTTTACCTTTCCTTCTTATGAATTTTTCCTTTCCCCTTAATTATAATTTCTCTTTCACAACATGATTAGTATGGGAATATGCTAAACACGTTTGTTCATGTACAACATTTACCAGATTGTTTGCCACGATGGGGAGGGAGAGGGAAGGGAGGGGTAGAAAAATGTGAAACTCATAAATTTACAAATGGATGAATGTTGAAAACTACCTTGCAAGTAATTGGAAAAATAAAATAAAATTTCAATGGGAAAAAAAAAGTCCAATCCAAATTTACAGGCTCATAAGTTTAGAACATAAAAGCTATTGAGTTTAATACCTTCATTTTATAGATGATGAAACTGAATCACTTAGAGGTTTAAGTGGCTAGGTTATCAGCTATCTTTCTAATTTCAAGCCCACAAATTCATTCACGGTATTATCAATCCCAGTGGTATCAAACTCAAATAAGAACAGGGGCCACCAATCCACATATAAGGATCCCTGAGGGTAGCATATTGACTCAGGTTTAAAGTGTAATGTTATCTCTACTGTTGCATTTTTATTTGTCCCATTAAATATTTCTCAATTGCATTTTAATGTGGTTCCTCTGTACTTGGGAGCTTACCAGTAAAGTGTTTCACACTTCTGATTTAGCTGGCTTTCGTTAATACTAAGTGATCTCTGGGTAGAGCATATTAACATAGATAACATATGGGTAGAACATATTAACATAAACAGAGCAACATAAACCTGCAGTGCTACCAGATTTCCCTATTGGCTGAAACTGAGTCTGAGATTCAAGAATGAGATTGAACTGGTATACCCTGGCCATAAGGGAGCAAACACTTCAACTCAAAGAACATCATGTTAAGTCATATTAGGTTTATTGTTAGAATATTTTAGGAACTTCACATGTGGGGTTATGTCTTTCTATTTGCTCCGGTATTAATTCTGAATTTGCATATTTTCTCTCCACTTGTAAATCTTAGAAAATGTATTTTTGTGATTTGAAGTGTGTGGATGTCAGAAATGAAGATCCAGTTACCATGGTAATGTTAGAAGTGGGGAGAGACTAATCAATTGAAGTGGTTCTTTGAATCAGGGCGCTAAGGAAGGTCAAGAAACAGAAACTGGAGGATGTTTCAGGGATCAGAGAATACTTAAACAAGAGTCAAAAGTATTTTTGCATTCTGTATCTGCCAGTAGGAGGAAAGCTTCTTGAAGACAGACTAGTTTTTGTCTTCATATTATTAATATCCACCAGAGTTCCTTGTGTATGGTAGATGTTTAATAAATTTTTATTGAAATAACTGTTTCAAAAGTTCACCTGCAAATCAATTTATTGAAACTGAAGTTTATTTCCCTCAGGATTACAGTGTTTCAAATGGCTGTTTGATTTCAAAATTAGCACAAAAAGTTGGGTATATTTACTAATTTTTTTTTAGGTAATTGGAGTTAAGTGACATGGCTAGGGTCACACAACTAGTAAGTTTGGATTTGAACTCAGGTCCTTCTGATTTTTTGTGCTTTATCTGTTATGCTACTTAACTGCCCCCACACTTATTACTTTCTAGAGGGATTCCTGATTAATCTTGATACAAGATCTAGGTAGATGCTTATATCAAGATATATCCATATAATTTATGTAGATATAGATATGTGCACATGGATCTAAAATATCCTTGTATATGTATATATATATATGATATGTACAGAGATGAATATATGTATAAGCATTTATACATTGCATACACATGTATACTCAGTTCTATGTTCTATATAAGCATATACATGTAAATGTTTCTGTGTATATGAATACGTGTTTGCATGTAGTTGTTGATTGAAGCTTACCTGTCCTTCAAGATGAACCCTAACTTCAAGTGTCTCACTATACAATTGATGAGGGAAAAAGTATGAAAGAATTAAAATCAAATGCTAAATTATAATCCTGACTCAAAGTTCAATACGAGTCCAATGGAGGGAAAGTTATTTGTAGACTACAATAGTTGGTGAAGTTCTCATGTGGTCTTAAGAGTCATTATTATTACAACTGGAAGAAAAGTTTAAAAATCAAGTAATTCAACCACTTTGTTTTATAGTTGAAAAAACAAAGGTCCCTAGAGATTGAATTATTTGTCCAAGAAGTCTAGTTAGTTAGAAGCAGAGCTTGGATCTGAACTAACTTCAAACCCAATGTTCTTTCTGTGACATAGTGCTACTTCTAGCTTTGAAGACTAGAGGAAATTCGGATGGCTGCAAGGAGGGGGAAGAACATCCTACTCGGAATGCATAGTGTTTACAAAGTCAGGAAAGCAACAAACATGACAGATATATAAATAGATGAAAAAGTGAATGAATGAATAAAGGAAAAATAAATCGTTTTATTCAGCACTTACTATTGGCAAGTGCTGTGCTAAGTTTTGGAGATGAACAGAAAAAACTAAATAGTTTCTAGACTCAAGGAGCTCACATTTTAATTTGGAGATATAATGACCTGAAGATCTAAGGATTTTATAATAGGACATATGATGCATCCCAGAAGTCTTTATGGTATAGCAGAAGGTCACCTAAGGATTTTATAGTGTGACATATGATGTGTCCCAGAGGTCTTTATGGTAAAACAGAAGGTCACTTAAGGATTTTACAGTGGGACATATGTTGAGTCCCAGGGGTCTTTATGATATAACAGAAGGTCAGATGACTTTATACAGAAATCTGGAGGGCATATTATCAGGGCAGGCAATATGGCCCAGAAGGCTTTAGGATGTATAATCAGGGGAAATGGTGATTCACCATCATACTGGAAGGTTTGCAGTTGGTAATTTCCCACTCACCCAAATGGAAATAGAGGAAGGTCATTCTTCAAACTGGCGGCACCGGATGGGGTTTACTTGGCCCAAATGGAAAGCTAGGTGGAAGGGTACTTACTGGTGGTTCTTTTCCAATAGATACTGAATACTGGAAACAAGGGATGCTGGGAGAAAGAAATTTTATTTAAACTTATTTACTAAGAAGGTAGAAACTAGGGGAACTTGATACACATGGGAGGATAAGACTACACTGTGGAGAATCTTAAAGTCTAGATATTTTATGAAAGGAAGTAGGGAATTTTAAGACTCTTGAGATTAGAGTGAAGAAGAAATCAAGTAGCAGAAATGGTTCTGAGTTTGTGAGATCTGATAGTCTTGTAAAAACTCTTTCTATAAGGTTTCTGCAAAGCTGTAAAAGCTTTATGGATGGCCTTAAGCATAAATTGCAAGTCCTGTTTAAGGACCAGCACCATTCGTTTTGTAGAGGGTCATTATCAGTTGCCAGTAGATTATTGAGTTTTCTGTCCACAACTATTCTTGGAGACTGACCCTAAGTTATATGAGGGTCCACACTACTGACAGATCTCTAAAGTACTGAATCAATATTCAGCGTGGATTGTGTAGGACAGACATTGGAGATAGGGAAATAAATCAGGAGGCAGTATGATAGGACAGTAAAAAGAGCCATGGTTGGGAAAGCGAAGACCCATGTTCAAAACTCATTGCTAATGTGTAAGATCTTTGAGACCTATTCCATTGCTTTATTCTTTCATTTCCTCAGATGTATATAGTGAGGATCCTTTATGGAGCCAAGATCTCTGATCCTGCAGTACAGAGTCAACAGAAATGATCATTTGAAGTTACAAAGATATAGAATAAGAAGGCACTTTAGGGAAATGGGAGAGAGGGAGTTGAGAACTTGAAAAAGGTAAAAGATTTCTCAAGAAAATGTACTGGACTTTCTTCTTTTTTGTAGAATATAATAATAAGGAGTTATCAAGCCAGTAACATTTTTTCTTTCTTCTTTGTAGTTACAAAATGAAAAAGAATATAATACAAATATGCATACATAGATACATATACATATTCATGTATATGAAAAGAAACATATACACACATGTATGATATAAGAAAAATAGTTCCTAAACTTTAGAACATTCATTACTAAAGGTCCTGTTCCTCTAACATGAAAGGCAGTCATTTATTCATTTCAGTGAGGTCTATGACTTGATAATAGATGTCAGCATGAGAAAATAATGACTGAAACTTGTCCCTGAGAGGAAATCCAATATGCTTGTAGAAATCCAATGAAATCTAATGTGACAGTGAAGACAGATTTTATTTTAAGAAAATAAATTAATAGTATAGACAATAGAAAATAAATAGGACCCTAATCAAAAATCTATTTCTTTCCCTGTGGCATTAACCATGATTCTTTTAGGCAGGTTCAAGGCAAGTTTCATAATTTATTCAAGGAATGCTGATAGTTCTATGTGCTTGCCACTTAAAAAATAGGCAAAAAAAAAGATACATGGATTCCAATTCTTGAGGAACCTCTGATGTGACTAAGTAAATTAGATGCAAACAAATATAAAGTTAAAACAAAACCAAACCCACAACAATAGAGTGCTGATTTATAAGGAAATAAAAAGACCCCTTCTAGATGCCCCCATTATGAATATATACTTTTTCCCTACCCTGTATTCTAGGAGTAATAACATGACTTATTAGAATGTTAGGATTTTCTGGGCTAGGTCTTCTCACCCTGAAACTTCTGAGCTCTGGAGTCAGCAGGACTCGAATTCAAATTTGACTTCAGACATGTATTAGTTGTATAAACCTGAGCAAGTCATTTCACCCCAACTAACTTAAAAAAGTTAACTAAAATACATCATCTTACAAAGGAAACGTTATATTCATCAAATACATTCTAAAACATATTTACAGTTATCATATTAAGGACATTTATTCTATGCCACGGTAGCAGAAAAGACGACATCAAAACCCAGAAGTATAGACATAGCACTAACTTGGAAAACATTTATCAAGATCTTCCTCATTTCACAGATGAAGAAAAAGATACTTGGAAAGGTTGTGACTTGCTCAGTGGCAGATAGGAAATTAGAGCTCGTGCACTTTTGACTAGATTTTGTTGTCTTTCTAGCAAGAGGGAGGGCAAGATTAAACATTTTAATTAATATGGCAGAGAATAAAGATGGAAGCAATAGAAATATTTGAGAGGATTATAGCAGATTATCTAGTTTTCTGTCTTTATTTGTGTATTAACTTATTTTGCATATGATTACATATGTGTTTGTTTTGTATCTTTAAGAGTAGGTACATATATCACCAAAAGTATATGGCTATTTTATGTTATTTCCCAGGTAGAGGGAAGCTTCTAGAGGGCAGGGACTGTTTCATTTTTGTCTTGGTATGTCTGGAACCCACCATAGTGCCTGGTCCTTATTCCATTCTTAATGATTTGAATTTATTTCAATCGCCAGATGAAACCAGACAGAAAGCTTTTCCTAACCAAAAAAAAACCAAACAAACCCCAAAACAAAATCACAACCTCTATCTGTTTCTGTCTTTGTCTTTCTATCTCTGTCGCTCTCTGTTTCTCTCTCTCTCTCTCTCTCACACACTCACACCCCCCCCCACAAACACACAAACACACACAAAATACACATTATTTATGCATCTATAACATGAAGAACATTTCTTGTTGTTTTCCTATGATTCATTTCCAAATCTGTCAGTCTTTTTATAAAGACTTTAGTTTTTATTTTGTCCTCTTTCCTTTCCTCCTTTTCATCCATATCCAAAGTGACTCTTCTTAAGACAAGAGATAAATTTGAACTTCCTTAACTAGTTATGATTAACTAGTAATAATACCGTTTAAAAGACTGCCAAGGAAAAAGAGTGCTATTCATTTAAAGAATGATGTTATTAATCTGGGGGGGGGGGCAGGGAAGATTCACTGCCTTAAGCAGTTTGCTCCTTTTGAGGGATAGGAAATAAATAACTTCTTTTCCATTATGCAGTAAGACAAGATAGCTTCAGCAACAAAGAAGTAGATTTATACACTTAGGTGCAAGCCTGTGAAAAACTGAAATTTATTCTAGAAATGTTCTGTGAAAACCATAATTAGTAGCTTGTCTCAGTGAATGCTATTTTATTATCAATGAATATTTTCTCTCTCTCTCTCTTTCTCTCTCTCGCTCTCTCTTTTATGACAAGGACTATAATCCACTGAGCATATTTTAATAAGAGTTTATCCCTTGCATTCTGCCCATTCAATAGATGTGATGATAGGGATGATATGGGACTCATTAAATTTTCTACACACTTGCCTAGTCAAGTCATGAGGGTGTTGTTTGGAAAAGTTTCACTACTTTTTGGTCACCATTTAGTTCGGTGTTCTGGAGTTCCTTTGTCACTTACAGTATATCTCAGTTCAGTTGGGTATGTTCTACTCATTCACTTTTACAGAAATAGAAGCAACCTGATCTAATGTGTTAGAGATGTAAAATTTCTCAAAGTAAATTTGTTAAACCCCAATTTCAACAAAGAAGGTCACAAATGAGGAGGAATCACTAAATTTTCACTGTCTCTATGAATATAATGGCAGGAGCCAGAAGACTTCCATATAAATCTGGCTTCTGATCCTTCTAACTAGTATGACCTTGGTTAAGTCACTTAACCTTTATGGTCTCCTATGTAAAATTAGAGGATTGAACTAAATGATCTATGTGATCCCTTCCAGTTTTAAATCTATTATTCTTCTTGATCAATCTTTTGTTCTAATAAAGGTAACACATCTTAAGTGTAAGAACTGGGATGCAGGAGAGATGTCAGAAGAATGCACTGAACACATCGATCTGGCCAGTTATTTACCTTTTTTTTTCAGTTCTGAATTATTGTTATGTGGTATCTTTGAAGTCTGAGAGTTCTTGGTATGAGGAAGTACACAGGCTACAAGAGGGAATCCAAATCTGTCTCAGTGGGCTCAAAAATGTCACAATCATCTTGTAAAAAGGTCATTTTTTTCTTCCCCAGGAAACCAGTTTTACTTTTAGCATTTGATGAATTCAGAAAGCTGAGTGAGCTGATGTAAGAGGGGTACTGGGAATGAGAAGAGAAACATTTTTCTGAATGTTGAGAGCAGTGTTGAATAGCTCTCCTGGAATCATTATGGTAGTTAATATTAAATGACAGAAGAGAAGATGAAAAATTATTAGAAATAACTGCAGAGCCTTCTTTTTTCAAGGGAGCTAGCTAGTAAACAGTAACCCTGCCTCAAACCTGAAGCAGAAATGCTAAGGTCTACATAGTAATTACTGGAAAAATTCCAACTTCATGCAAATTTTAATCTGCCTCTATAATTTTCTTGGCACAATCATTTTTTTTCCTAAAAAGTGTGCCCATTTTTATGATTATTACCAATGACATTTTCTTTTAAGCTAAAATGGGACACAATATGATTGAGGCTAAAGAGCTGTTAAATGCAACTTTATTTTCAAATTATAAACACTGCAGAATATAGAAAAACTGCCTGTGTTTTGGAAAGCTTTTTGGAAAATTTATATGTTTATTGAATTTCACACAATCAAAAAGCTACGAAAAAAGCTTGAAGATGTCTTTCTTTTACATTACCTTGGTTGTAGGAGTTAAAGGACTATATATGTATATGTGTAAATTCGTGCTGTTGTTCAGTCATGTTCAAGTATTTGTGACCCCATTTGGGGTTTTCTTAGCAAAGATAATGGGCTGATTTACCATTTCCTTTCCAAATGAGGAAAATGAGGCAAACAGGATTAAGTGATTTATCCAGATCACAAAGCTGGTAAGTATCTGAGGCCAAATTTGAATTCAGAAAGATGTCTTCTTGACTCCAGTTCCGTCACTCTAGCCACTGTAAATATGTGTGTATGTGTGTGTATATATATATGTATATATATATATACATATATATATATACACATATATAATATTATATATAATATATGTTAATGATGATATATGTGTATAAAAGTATATCACACATTCAATGTCTGGTGACATCTTTTAGTCTTAAATAATTTCAGTACTTAAAAATCTCTAATTTAAAATGAAAATTGTAATGATAAAGAGAAATTATAAATTCTAATATTCTTCCTGATTTTTTCTAAAACCCTCAGGAAGATTTGAAGAAAAGAGAGGTCAGTATTTTTCTACTAGTTAATACACATACATAATAGTTATATGTATACATATGCATATATATATATAGTAATAAAATAAAATGATGATTGTACATGAAACTTCAAAATTATCATGCATGTTTATTTTTTCCTTCCCCTCTCCCAGAGAAGGTTACTATTAGACATAAAAAGGTATGTGTGTGTGTGTACATATATATATATATATATATCATATATATGTGTGTTTATGTGTATGTAGAGATTAAAATACAATTGAAAATTTTTTAATAAAATAAAAATACAACAGAACATAAATAACATTAACATATGGTTTTCTAAGGCAATATTTGGTCTTCATTTCTATTTTAGTTTGACACCACTGGTGTAATAGGATGGATGGGGAACTTTCCCTTATAGATGAAATCAATTTTCTCTGGATCTGTTGCTGCTACTTTGCTGTACCCTATTACTTTAAATACATACACACATATGTTATGAATAATAGCTAATATTTATAGTGAGGAAAATTTGCATATTCATTAATTCTATTCATCAGAGTCGATATGTGTAATGAGAAAAAATAACTGAGTTCAAATGCTGTTTCTGGAACTTCTCACTTCTGTGACTTTGGAAAATCATTTAATTGTTATGGTTTTTGGTTTCCTCATCTTAAAATGAGATTAGATGATCTGGGGGAGTTATGCCTCATACATCTAGTTTCTATGATGCTAATGCTATTTTACTTAAAGAGATCTCATTTGCTGTTAAGACTTCTGTCTTAATCAAATGCAGTGGCCATGGCCTGAACTGGGAGCTTCTAGTTCCCTCCTATTCTACTATTTCTACTATTAAGATTTTCTATTTTTCTATTTTCTACTATTAGGGCACGACTGTAGGACCAAGGGCACCTATGTTTTATAAAGGAAAATCATTTTCCAACCTTCTTCCATACCTTCATTGGAGTAAAATAAGACAAATTAAATGAATGCCTGCAAAAGGCTGGCAATTAAAGAGTTGTGGTGACCCAGGACAAGTCACTTAACCTATTTGCCTAGGTTTCTTTATCTGTAAAATGAACTGGAGAAGGAAATAGCAAACCTCTCTAGTGTCTTTGTCAAGAAAACCCCAAATTGAGGTCACAAAGAGTTAGACATGCCAACAATGACTGAACAGCAATAATTACAACAAAAATCCTTACAAACAGACACTAAATTACAAAGGAGAGCAATTTCATTCACAGATAAGAAAAAACAGTAGTCCCTTGTCTGAGAGTCATTGAGTGCTTGGCTTTTGCTATCAAAATACCTTCTGCTGTGGGATGGTGAATTGTAATAAGTGGAAATGCAAATGATAGCACTTGACTACTGAATATGATCAGATTCTGATTATAGCAACATTAAACTGTTACACAGAGGTGTTGGCATAGGGAAATTAATTGGTTATTCTAGCTTCCTAGTATAAAATATAAAACTCATGGAAATCCAAAGACTTTTGCTTTTGTGGCATTAAAAAGTGTGAGAGACAATTTCTGGGTGATTTTATAATTATATTAGATATTTTAATACATTTAAAAATAACCATCATGATGCCCTTTAAAGAGAGGAGTGTTCCTGAAGTTGACAATCAATTTTGATTGGTTAACAATTAGTGAGAGAATGAATATTGCAATAAGGAGCTGAGAGTGATATCTTGTCAAAGAGAGATTATCCCTATACTCAGGTTACTCCCCCACAAAGGTTTTATTCCCACCCAAACCTGAGAAGAGCACAATGGCTCTGGGAGGGGTCTAAACTAGATTGTTAAGAAAATCAATTCAATCTCATTATCAGCAATGTCCTTCAAAAGACTAACTTTTGAAAACAGGACTTTAGAAAAAGGAGGGAACTCTGGGTCTTCCCAAATCATTGGTTATTAATAGTCATTTCTCTCACCAAGATATAAACTTTTCCTTAAAGATGTCATATAATATACTTTAAAATACATTTTTAAACAGAAAGATATTTTATGACTATGCTCATTATTTTTCCTCTAGATCTCTATGCTAAATGCATTAGGCGCTTAATTATCTTACATACACACACACACACACACACACACACACACACACACACACGCACACACATTCTGTTTTCTGAAGACAAAGTGTTAGAACTTTGGTATTTTAATGAAACGTCTAAGAATGTTTGAGCTGAAGTTCTGGAGCTTTTGGTAAGTACTAACAGTCAGTATGGCACAACTGACTGACTTTGAGGACACAGGACTGACTTTGGAAGTCAAAAAGCCTTGGGTTCAAGTTTTCCCCTGGCTCCAGGTACCTATTTAAGAGGGATTCTTAATCTGGGGTCATGAATTTTTTAAAAAATATTTTAATAACTCTATTCAGTATATCCCATCATATATATTTTACTTTATGCATTTCAGAGAAGTTTCTAGTTCTTACCAGAAGAAGCTAAGAAGCTAAGTGGCGGTGAAGTTTCCAAATTTCATTGGCCAGAAGGCATTTGGGAGATCTCTTTATTAATGAAATCATAGGAAGAGTTGCTCTCCTTATTTTGTCATGTCAAATTTCATATTTACTGAACTCAGTAAATTTTTAAGAAATTGGAGTTTTAAGTAAAAATAGCTCCAATGCATACTAGCATTAGCAGTAGTACATTCAAGGTTCCCCCCCTTTAATATAAATATTTTACTTGTTTTCCAATTATATAATATACAGTAGTAGTTTCTACCAATAATTTTTTTAGGGTTTTTTTTTTTTGTAAGGCAAATGGGGTTAAGTGGCTTGCCCAAGGCCACACAGCTAGGTAATTATTAAGTGTCTGAGACCGGATTTGAACCCAGGTATTCCTGACTCCAGGGCCGGTGCTTTATCCACTGCGTCACCTGGCCGCCCCTACCAATAATTTTTTTTGGCAAGGTTCTAAATTTTAAAATCCCCCTCCCCCAGCAGAAAGCAATCTGATAGTCTTTATATTTGTTTCCATGATATGCGTAGATCAAAACTAAATGCACTGAGAGAAAAAATATCCTTAAGGAAAGAAAATATTAGAGATAGCAAAATTATGTAAAATGTAAGAAGATTTTTTTTTTAATTGAAGGTAATCTTTGTTCTTTGTTTAAACTCCATGGTTCCACTGCTGGATACAGATGATATTCTTCATCATAGTTCCTCTAAAATTGTCCCTGCTCATTGTACTGATGGAGTGAGCAAGTGCATTAATGTTGGTCATCACCCTCATGTGTACAATGTTCTTCTGGTTCTGCTCATCTCACTCAGCATCAGTTCAGGAAAGTCTTTCCAGGGTTTTCTGAATTCCCATCCCTCCTGATTTCTAATAGAACAATAGTTTTCCATAATGTACATATATGCTACAATTTGTTCAGCCATTCCCCAATTGATGGCCATTCACTGGATTTCCAGTTCTTTGCCACCACAAACTGAGCTGCTATGAATATTTTCATATTTGATGTTTTTACCCATTTTCATGATCTCTTCAGGGTACAGACCCAGTTAGTAGTATTGCTGGATCAAAGGGTGTGCACAGTTTTATTGCCCTTTGGGAATAATTCCAAATTGTTCTCCAGAAAGGTTGGATCAGTTCACAACTCCACCAACTATGTATTAGTGTCTCAGATTTCCCACATCCTCTCCAACATTTATCATTGTCCTTTCTGGTCATATTGGCTAGTCTGAGAGGTATGAGGTGGTACCTCAGAGATGCTTTAATTTGTATTTCTCTAATCAGTAATGATTTTTCATTATGACTATAGCTAGCTTTGATTTCCTCATCAGAAAACTGCCTTTGCATATCCTTTGACCATTTATCAATTGAAGAATGGCTTGGGTTTTTTTTTTATAAATTTGACTTAGTTCTCTATATATTTTAGAAATGAGTATTTTGTCAGAAACACTAGTTGTAAAATGTTTTTCTCAATTTATCACATTTCTTTTGATCTTGGTTAGAGTCATTTTACTTGTGCAAAAGCTTTTTAATGTAATCAAAATTATCTAATTTGTTTTTTTAATGTTTTCTATCTCTTCTTTGGACATAAACTGCTCCTCTTTCCATAGAACTATCAGGTAAACTATTCCTTGTTCTCCTAATTTGCTTATAATAGTCCTTTATGTCTAAATCCTGAATGCATTTTGATCTTAACTTGGTATGGGCTATGAGCTATTGAACTAATTCTAATTTATGCCATACTATCTTGCAGTTTTCCCAGCAGTTTTTATAAACAAGTGAGTTCTTATCCCAGTAGCTGGACTCTGGGTTTATCAAACAGCATTATTACTATCATCATTTCCTGCTATCTCTTTTGTACGTAGTTTATTCCACTGATCTATCACTCTATTTCTTAGCCAATACTGGACAGTTTTGAAGATTCTTGCTTTATATTATAATTTTAGATCTGGTAAGACTAAGTGGCTTTCTTTTTCATTTGATTTTCATTAAATCCTTTAATATTCTTGATTTTTTTGTTTTCCCATGAATTTAGTTACGATTTTTTTCTAGCTCACTAAAATAATTTTTCTAGCTCATTAAAATAAGTTTTTGGAAGTTTAATTGGTATGGCACTAAATAAGTAGTTTGATTTAGGTACAATTAACATTGTTATTATATTAGCTCAGCCTATCCAAGAGCAGTTGATATTTGCCTAGTTCTTTAGATCTGACATGCCAGGCTTTTGAATATGCGTGAATTTAACAGAGAAGATCCAGCATTAATGAAGGTACAAATCAAAAAGAGATATATATTTCAGCTTGGGGAAGATAATGGATTACTTTGAAATAATCCTAGATCTTTTTACTAGATTTCTCCACTGAAGTCTTAATCCAAAGGTTGAGGAAGTGTTCCTGAGTTCTCAAAGCTTCTTCCCTCAAAGTGTAGGCTCTGGGACATCCCATGGTGCAGAAATGACTTGGACTCAATATATCGTGTAAGGACCAGCCTAATGAAACAAGATGCATCAGCACAGTGCCAATCAGGAAGGATCGTAGAATAATAGGTCTAGAAGCAAAAAGGATTTTAGAGACCACTTGATCCAACCTTTTTATTTTTTAGGCAAGGAAGACCCAGAAATACCAAGTGAATTTTTCATGTTCCTACATAGGAAATATTCTGATTCAGTAACTGAATTCATTGCTCTTTGTCTCCAAATTTGGTGCCTTTCCCATTAAACTGTAACTCTTCACTTGGATCATAGATTTTGAGTGGAAAAAATCCTCAGATCAATGTCAGATTCAGTTTCTTCTTTAAGAGATGAGGGAACCAAGTTCCAGAGAAGTTAGGCTCACCATCACACAGCTAGTATCTGATAAGGGATTCAAACTCAAGTTTTTCTGATTCTGAGTGCTTTTTTTAATAGTATTTGTTGATTTCTAAGACATGTTCACACTGAAAATTTAATATTTGGCTCTTGCAAGCTAGATTGAACTGTCCTACCTCTTACTGAGCTTTCATTATTAGCATTATCACTTCTCTCTACCTAATATGGACACCTTTCCTTATGTCTACCCATAGTTCTTAGCTCTCAATGATTTCAAAATTCTGAGAAAATTAAAATATTTCTTAAATAAATTAAATGAGCATTATAGATGCATTTTATTTTAAAGAGGTTGAGGACTTGTGCCTTAAACAATGCCTCCCTCCATATTCTTTATGTGAACTGAGGGAAGTGAGGGCAAGAGTAATTTAGAATGTTACATATTAGATAATTTTCTCCTGCATATTTAAAAAGTATGAGTTTGATTTTATATGCAATGTAATTTTCTCTATCTCAGCAGGGTATCACAAGGAAAATGTCCTTTCTCCAAACACTAAATGGTACCCTTGTGGCTTAAAAGAATGAATACACTTTAAAAGGGAGTGCTATAAACTCTTTTCTTAAAGCAACAAGTTAATTATAGTTAGTGAACATTTATTATATGATCCTTGTGGAACTTTGTTTTCAATGTATACCAGTATTCATCCTGCTATATTATTTTTTATTCTAACTCAGAAATTCATTCCCCAGTTCAGTATTGGGATTAGCCTTGAAGGTGATGGGTTAGAGTAGAAATTAAATGTTCATCATGGATCAATTTTAATATGCCTTTTCTCTCAAAGGGGAGGAATGATAGAATTATGGATTTGGAGCTGGAAGGAACTTTATAGTTCATTGAATCCAACTCCCTCCTTTTACAAATGGGGAAACTGAAGCTCAGGGAGGTCGATCAGATCATTTCAAATTATGAATGTAAAAGTTTTGAAATATGTTTGACTTTTCTTTTATAATTTAAAAAAGTATTTAGTACCCACTATATGCTAGGAAATCTGGCCTGAGTTCTTAACCTTTTGTGTATCTTTGACTCCTTTGGTGAAGCTTAGTTTAAATTATGAATTTTTTCCATTGAAATTCAGAAACTTATTGATAAAAATCTATCAGTGGACCAGAATCCTTTATGGTGAATATAAAGAAAGAATAATATAGGGATATTATTGTACTTAAGAAACCTATAGTCTAATATGGAAGAGAAGACACACAAAAGTGCAAATATGCTCATACACATATTGTGTGTGTGTGTTTGAGAGAGAGAGAGAGGAGAGAGAGAGAAAGAGAGAGAGAGAGGAGAGAGAAGAAAGAAGGGTGCAATGTGGGATAAAGCACAAAAATTATTGCTTAGAAAATTTCACAATAAGGAGAGATCAGTCAAGGCTAAAGTAATAGTATAAATTGAGTATTAAAGAACCAGGAGCATTAGGAAAGGAGAAAATGAAGTATCCAATTTTTATCTAACTCCTCATTCTTCTCAACCCTGCCCCTTACACACACTGAATAGTAGACTATAATTGTTCAGCAAAAAATTTACCCTTTTTAGTACAACCGTACCCTAATCCTTTATGGTAATATCCTGTTTCTTTTCCAAAAGTTCAAGTAGCTTAAAAAGTTCTCAAAGGAGCTTGATCTTATACTAGAGAAGACAAAACCATTCTACTGTGTCCTAGGGATGTGAGATTCATGATTTCTCTTTCTCCATGAATGTTTGGGTAGATTTAACTTCCTAGTACATGCGTATATGGAGAATGGTAAGAAATTATGATTCAGCTAAAGTATATGACATAAGGTACTAAAATCACAAGTGCTTGTTCTCACATGAAAATAGTATTTCTTATTCTGGTTGTACTTTAACTCTAATTTTTTTCACTCTGAATAATTAAAATTTAATTATTTTAACTAACAAAATGTGCTTTCTTTCCCTTTAAATGATTCCCCCAAATTGGGAGCAAAAGCACTTTGTTTCAAATATGTATAGACATATACATTTAAAATTTCTGCTCAGTGAAAGGATTTGTTTTTCTTAACTAAGATGCTAATTTTCTAGCACTCACATAGGGAGGGATTACAGCAAAACGAAAAAGGTAAACTTGAAAACCACACAAATATCAGCTTGCAATTCTGCTCTACTTTCCAATCAGTCCAATAAAATAAAAGTAAATCAAAAACTTCCCACACTCTACATATTTTCTCTTTTTCTTTGAATCTTGCTGTCTATAATTTTTTTACTTGTAGCAGGTCAATGTGAGCAAGCCTTCTTCTAAGAATATGCTCACTATTATATATTAAGTGTAGTAGACATATTAAAGTTATATATTCATATATATGTATACATATATAGTTATGTATGTGTATATATAGTCATATATAGTTATAGTAGTTATAGTAAAATAATTTTATCAGAAATGTAGATTTTGATTGTCAAAGTAACGAGAAAGTTAGCATTATGCTGTATCATTTGACAATTGATTCTTCTCTGTAATCAAGCCTATTCCCCATTTTGTCAAATCCTATTTCTTAGTTAAATTAAAAATGTAGTCTCTCCCTTTTGAGAAGGTATAATTGGACCAGGACTGATATTTTGTAATCTTTCATCTGACTCTTGGGATTTGCTTGCTAACACAATTAAACTGGGTCCTCTGTTTTGTTGTCTGTACACAAAAACTAGTTTTGGCCTCCCCAATCCACAATTCTTTTGCCCTTCTTTTTCCTGGTAAAATTTGGGGTGGTTTTATTTTCCCTAAGGGAATGATTAATAGGTGGTCCTGATTCTGGATGGTTCTGATTTTTGAGTCAAGATTATAGAAGACATTTGGGGTCTATAAGATAAGGGACATTCCTTAATTGTTAGAGGGGTACTGAAGGCCAACCTTCTTTCCCAGCTGTAGTCAATTGTGACTTTATTCCTCCTTTTCTGAATCTCAATAAAGATGATTTTCCCCTTCTCATAGTCATTGCTGAACTGGATGAGGGGGCCAATCTGAACCAGCTTTAATGCACTGTTATCTTTCTAGCAGAAAACATACCTCAGTTTACCTTTATTGCATGTTACCTGTCACCTGTAGGTTAATCATTTAATTACTATACTTGTACTAAATTACAAGATTACTGTTGAGATGGTACTGCCCAAGTCCAGAACTTAAAAGAAACATAGAAGAAAGAAGCAATTTTTGATAGAACAAGAGACTAGGTAACCAAGAGGATGTTGGGGATTAGACTTAGAGTCAGAAAGATTTAAGTTCAAATCCTGCCTCAAATATAGTAGCTATGTGGCCCTGGACTAGTCAATTAATCTCTCTCAGTCTAAGTTGTTGTCATTTGGTAGTGTCTGATTCTCTATGACCCCATTTGGAGTTTTCTTGGCAAAGATACTGCATTGACAGCTCATTTTACATAGGAGTATCAGAGACAAACAGGTTAAGTGACTTGTCCAGGGTCACCAAGCTCATAAGTGTCTTAAGCCAAATTCGAACTCAGGAAGATGCCTTCCTGACTTCAGGGTCAGCATTCTATCCACTGAGCACCTAACTTCACCATCAGTCCAAGTAACCTCATTTTAAAATAGAAATACCAATAACATGTACTTCATTGTATGAAGATCAAATGATATATCATGTGCAACATGTTTTACAAATATTAAGTTGCTCTAGAAATGCTAACTGTTGTTATGAAGACTGTTATGGACTATCTGTTTAAGAAGAAAAAAAAAACAGGACCAGCACCATCACTTGATTATCACGGAATCATATCTTTAGATTTACAGGAATTTTATTTATACATTAGTCATAAACAATAATTTTTTGGGGGGGCTCCTGTTGGTGGAAAGGACTTAGAAGTAATGAAGATCCTGTGAGGATCTGTGTCAGATTGATGTGATCCGAACCATATGACCTATTTTGGTGTTAATGACCAGTCCCATCGCAAGATGCTAGTTGTTTTGAGTACTTGAAAAATATCAGTTTTTACGTTGCTTTCTGGATCCATGATAGTGGGGTGAATCAGAATGACTGCTAGGTTAAGGTAATCTGGGAATAATGTAGTCATACAAAAATTCAATTAAAACTAACATATATGACCATTGTTTGATAGAATTTTCATTTCTGATGAAAGCAAAATTTTAAGATGAAATGAAGAAAATGGGAAAAGCATCATCTTATCAAAGGAAATTAAATTGAATTAAAATAGAAAACCAACAATAGCAAGATAATGAGTGTATATCGCTTGTCAAAAGTTATATGACATTTCCTTAGAGATGATGGGCTCGATTTTCACTCTGTCTGGCACGCCCTATGTTTCTTGCCTTAAATCCCATTGATGAGTTTGATCAAGGTCTTGATGATTTCTGCTCCAAGTTGTTATTGGGCATATCTCTGGTGGTTGTATTCTCCCTTCTCTTAATAAAAACTACTCCATACTTTACTTTATGAAATATTATTCTTGTCTTTGTTTTTATCATTAAAGACATTGGTGCATTTATTCAAGCTTCCTTGACTAAGAATTCAAAATAGGAGAAAAGAATAGATTGGGGAAAAAATAAAAAACTCCAAATTTTTTATGACTGGTTAGACAAATTCAATTGAATGAATTTAATTTTATAACCCAATGTGTGTCTTGTTATTAAAAATTTCTGTAAGTTGAGTTATTTATCTACGGAGGTTTGTGCAAAGTCATCTGATTAGTCTGATGTCTTTTGTTTTATCTCTCTTTCTTAATTCAATTGAAAATTGGCCATAGCTAATCAAAACTCTTTACCAAAAGAAAATTTCAACAAGTCCTTTCTTTTTTAATTAATTTGTCTTATTTTTAATGTATGGAATAAAACAAATATTTCCATATCAGTATAATTTAAAGGAGATACTGCACATGAAACTGAAAATGTATTATGGATAATGATTATGTAATTTATTTTTTTCTTTTTCCTTTCCTCCCCCAACCCTGCTCTAAAGATGGGTACAATTTCACTCAAATATGCATATATATATATATACATATTATATATATAATATATATATTTAAAAATTTTCTCTTCACAGTTCTATTTGTCAGTTCTTTCTTTGATATAGATAACATCTTTCTTCATATTTCCTTTGCAGCTAATTTGGATATTATAGTAGGAAAGAAGATTTGGCTGATCAAAATTATTCTTAAAATAATATTGCTGTTTCTGAATTCTTGTCTCTTGCACTCATTTTTCCTTTAATTTTTTCCCCTAATAGGGGAAATCATACTTCCTTAATATAACCCTCTCCAACTTTCCTGTTTACTGTCACATTTGTCTTCCTTTTCACTCCATACTGAGGCATTTTGCTTCAAGATTAATTTAAATGAAAGTTTTCTTTTGACTTTAATTCAGAAACTTCACTTTAGTGGTAACAACAGTCCTTTATCTTTATTGCGCTAATGTTAGCAAGTGATTCCCTCCTGACAGCTCTGTGGAGAAAATCTTATTATCCCCATTTTTTCAGAGGAAGAGGTTAAGTGACTTGCTCCTGGTCAAAGCAGCTAACATATCTTTGTCCAATCCTTTTTCTGATGGAGCACTGTCCCAGGTCACTGCAACTGGTTTGGGGGACTTCAATATTTCCACAGAAGAAATAGCCCAGCAAATGATGCTATGTGCAATTGGCCTTTATTATCATTAAGGTTTACGTGACTCAAGGGAAAGTTCTTAATTTAAGGCACCAAGATGGTTAGGGATTAGGGAGAAAAGGAAAGCAGTGATATATTGGGATAGATTTCCAGCAAGGAGAATTACTACTATATGAGGTTCTGGGTAAAGAAATTGGTGAGTTTAATACCATAGGAAAGATAGACTGTGATGATAAATAGCAACTCCCCTTGTTCCCCTCCAAAAAAGATTTGTAAACCACAATCACACTTTAAACAATGAGATGCCACAATATAGATACCACAAAAATGCTGTCAAACCTCTTTGTTCTAAACAGGTAACTTAAAAACTCTTGAGTTTTTAAAGCTAAATTTTTTGAGGATCAGAAGTATCAAAGGGTACTTTTAAATGCTGAATCTCATCAAATATATGCTAAATATAGATTCAAGATAAAAGAATGGTTTGGGTTTTTTTTTTAAGATTTTTTCAAGGCAATGGGGTTAAGTGACTTGCCCAAGGCCACACAGCTAGGAAATTATTAAGTGTCTGAGGCTGGGTTTGAACTCAGGTCCTCCTGACTCCAAGGCCAGTGCTCTATCCACTGTACCACCCAGCCACCCCGTAGAATGCATAAAATTCTTAAAAGTTACCTATAAAAGTAACATTTTGTATGCTCTATGTTCTCTAGTGACTTCCATTGCATATTTATGAGCATATTCTCTCTCTCTCTCTCTCTCTCTCTCTCTGTGTGTAGGGTCTAAGTGGAAAGAGTCTCAAGAAAAATAGGTTCATTTTTATATGCATTGAAAATTAAACTCAACTCAATAATAATTATTATTGCCCAAGATGTGAAAAATTCTTTCCCAAATGCTATAACATCCCTATGCTGAAATGAAAAATACACAAATTGAAATGTTACATTGTCATGTCCTCAATCTGATAGATGACAAAGGGCAAGAATACATGTAAAGAAATTTAAGAGAAAAGGAATTCTGGGAAGATGGTGGAGTAGTTCAAAAAACTCCAAATTCTCCAAATTTCCTCCACAAATAATCAGAACATTGTCACAAAATGAATGGGAGAAGATTGGCAGTGTCCATGCAAGAGATGTCACCTAATTTGATCTTGAAGGAGAAGTTAAATTTCTGCAGGAAGATCAACTGGAGGGAGAATATAGTCAGCACAGACGGGCTTTGTGAGTATGGAGACTCTGGGAGTTTATGGAGACTTGAGAATGTATGGAGTGCCACATCTTGCAATTAGTAAAGTGAAGGTCCAGTTGTTTTTATTTATTTAGGGTAATGGGCTTTGAGTGACTTGCCTAAGGTCACACAGCTAGGCAATTATTAAGTGTCTGAGACCTGATTTGAACTCAGGTCCTCCTGACTCTAGGGCCAGTGCTGTGCCACCTAGCTGCCCCCAGTTGTTTTTAAGCATCAAAAAGAGAGAGAAAAGTTCGAAATCTACAATTATTATAACTAGATCAATAAGGAGAATACCAAAAAAATTCCACTCAATCTAAAGGTTTCTGATAGGTCAGCAGAAAACTAAATTATCAAAACTCCAATTCGCTCTGTCTATCAAGCCCACCTCCCCCTCTAACTTGTTCATACCCCTTGATCTATTAGTCATTGGATTATCAAAGAAAATCAAACACACATATAAATATTCAAAGAAACACTTTGGAGGATAAAATACTGGAATCCACTGATGTCCTATAAAAGGGAAATAATTGAAGTAATTGTGGTTTATAAGGCAGCTGGGTGACATAAAAAAGAGATCTACATTCAAATTCTGTCTCTAACATTTAATAAGAGATCCTGAGAAATCACTTAGCCTCTATTTGCTTCAGTACATTTATTTGGACAATGGTGATAATAATGGCTCCCACTTTAGAGGATTATTATTAGGATCAAATGATAATATATATGATATATAAAGCATTATGTAAACCATTAAAACTACATAAAAGTTAGCTGACATTATTATTGATACAATGGAATATTATTACACTGGAAGAAATGACAAATATGAAGAATTTGAGAAATATGGAAAAGTTTGCATGAACTCGTATATATGATGAAGTAAATAGAAATAGGAAAACACTATTAACAATGAATATGATGCCATAGATACCGAAATGACGCTGATTACTATGTAATTGGAATGAAAATCTTAGATCTAGAAATAACAAGGGATATGTGTTTTACTGCCTTCATTTTTAATGATAATAGTATTGTAATGATACTAGTATTAGTATCATTGTAATGATAATAGTGTTAACATACTTATATGGTGTTTTCAAATTTGTAATGCAATTTGTCTACATTATCTCATTTGAGCCTCCCTTAGGTAGTACTATAACAATAACTATTGTAGAGATGAAGAAACAGGCTTAGAAAGGCGACCTGACTCACCAAGGTAGATTTTTGAATTCAGATTTTCCTGATTCCAAAATTAGAAGCTAGATAGCATTGAGCATGGGATCTGAAATGATGTTGTTTATCTTTCTATGTTTCAAAGGATAAAGCTAAGCTTCATTGTCATTTTTTTGGGGGGGAGCAGTGCTACCATCTCTAAAACTATTATATTCAATTTGCTTCTTGTATCTTAAATGCTTGAATTGCCTTGCACAGGATTTCTGTAATTTTTGTCATTACCATTATCATTATCACTTTTGATTCCTTATATTATTTCACATTGTAAAAATGCCTCATTAATCTGAAAGAAGCACAGTATTGAATTTTATTCTGGATGAAATTAGAAAAAAAATCTAGTCATAACCCCAAGGCTTATAAAAACATTATGTATAAATTATCAATTGAAATGGAAGATATCCCTTCTCTCCATGTACACAGTTACCACCCTAGTTTAGACCCTCATCTTCACCAGCCTAAATTATTGCAACAATCTTCTAATTGGTCTCCATAACTCAGACCTCTTGATATTCTGGTCCATTTTACATACTGCTGACACAGTAACATAAGTGCACAAATAACCATTGAGTCCTCTACTCAGCCAACTCTCCTGGATTCCTATAACTTATAGTAAAAAATAGAAACTCCTCTGCTTGGCTTTTAAAACTCTACAAAACTCATGTCCAACTTATATTTCCTGCCCCACTGTCCCTTTAACCCCTACACTTTAGTAATTCAGTCAAACTGGCCTTCTTTCTGTTTCATAAGTTACTTCATCTATCCCATCTCTAAGACTTTCCATCGATAGTCCATCACGAATAGGATGTACTCTTTTCTTACCCTCTGCCTGTCTCTTTTTTTTTTTTTCAAAAATCCTCTCAGGAACAACCTTCTATATAAAATCTTTCTTGATTCTACATTATGTTTTATTAGTATTAATTACTTTATTTGTACTTACTAATTTTATATTTATACTGTACATAATTTTATATATATTTGTCTTCCTCATTAAGCTTATTTCAAATGGGAACTGTTAACTTTTTTGTTGTTATATTTTCAGTGTTCGACACATATAGATAGGTGTTTAATAAATTTGTGTTGATTTTTAGTGCTTTCTTAACTTTGCACCATTTCAGAAAGATTATAACAAGATTTCTTTTTAATCTAAATTAATCTTTAATCTTTTAATCTAAATTTAATCTTTTCAATCTAAATTAAATTTCATTACTAGATCACAATCTGTTTAACTATTCCCCTATGTAATATGTTTTAAAAACCAAATAAGCAAGATCATATTATCAGTTTTTTTCTTATATCATGTTCCTTGATAGTATACATTTTTTTTCACAGAAATTTCATTATATTTCATTCAGTTCTATGAAGGCACACCTTGGCATTTAATTGGTATTGCAAAGAATTAAAATTACCTTGTGGCATATTGCTATTTTTTTCCTTTATTATTCGACCCCACCAAGAGCAGAATATTCCTCCAATTACTCAGGTCTTCACTTTAGTTGCTATCATTTCATCGTTGACATCATGTAGTTTATGAATATTTGGAGCTAAATTAAATTGCAATTATTTGTCAATTTTTGGTAGTTATTAAAAAATAGAATGATTTCCTAGGAAAAAAAGGAGAGAAGGGGGACAGGGGAGGAGAGGGTAGATCATAGGAGAGGATATCAGATATAACACATTTTCTTTTTTACTTTTTGCAAGGTGGTAGGATTGGGTGGTCTGTCCTGGACCACGGGGCCAGGTGGTTGCTGGATCTCTGGGGTGGAACATGGGTTTGGGGCCTCTTGGCCCCAGGACTGATGCTCTGTCTGCTGCAACACTTGGCTACCCCACAGCACATTTTTGAAGAGGAACAGAGTGAAAGGAGAAAGAAAATATAATAGATGGTAATGGGGAAGAATGAATAGAGGGAATTACAATCAGCAACAGCAACTGTGGAAAAATATGGAAGTAATTTTTATGATGACTTATTTTTTCATGTTTGAAAAGGTATATCTTATTTTTTATTAAAGATATTATTTGAGTTTTACAATTTCCCCCCAAATCTTACTTGCCCCCCCCCCCACAGAAAGCTATCTGTCAGTCTTTACTTTGTTGTACATTGATCCAAATTGAGTGTGATGAGAGAGAAATCATATCCTTAAGGAAGTGACAAAAAGTCTAAGAGAGAAAAAGATCAGAAAATAAGATATCTGTTTTTTTCTAAATTAAAGGGAATAGTCCTTGAACTTGTTCAAACTCCATGGCTCTTTATCTGGATACAGATGGCACTCTGCAGACAGCCCAAAATTGTTACCAATTGCTGCACTGATGGAATGAGCGAGTCCTTCAAGGTTGAGCATCATCCCCCTGTTGCTGTTAGGGTGTACAGTGTTTTTCTGGTTCTGCTCATCTCACTCAGCATCAGTTCATGCAAATCCCTCCAGGCTTCCCTGAATTCTCATCCCTCCTGGTTTCTAATAGAACAATAGTGTTCCATGACATACATATACCACAGTTTGATAAGCCATTCCCCAACTGAAGGACATTTACTTGATTTCCAATTCTCTGCCACCACAAACGGGGCTGCTATGAATATTTTTGTATAAGTGATGTTTTTACACTTTTTTCATTTGATGGACTTATGGTAAAGAATGTGATCCACCCCAGAGACAGAGCTGATGATATCAGAACACAGAGTTAAACACATTTTTTTTCTCTTTTCTTCACTTTATTTCTCATGAGGTTTTGTATTTTTGTGGGGGGAGGGGAGATCATGTTTTCTCTTACAAGAAGAAATATTTTAGTAAGGTATAAATAAATTAAAGGAAAATTTAAAAAACAGTATGATTTCTTTTTATTTTCTTAATTTTTTTATTGCTAGTAAATGATAACATGAATTATTTTTATTGATTAATCTTGTGATTTTGCTGTACAAAGGTCACAACTTAGGTATAACTAAATAAATATATCCTAGGTATTGAGTGATTTTTTAAAAAAATTTGCATTAGTTTGGTTTTTTTTTTGCAAGGCAAATGGGGTTAAGTGGCTTGTTCAAGGCCACACAGCTAGGTCATTATTAAGTGTCCGAGGCCATATTTGAACTTAGGTCCTCCTGACTCCAGGGCTGGTGCTCTATCCACTGCGCCACCTAGCCTCCCCTTATTGAGTGATTTTTTTTTTATTTGTGTAAGATTTTGTTCCTAGTAGGTATTAGAGATGATATCTGAACTCTCTTCCTGACTTGAAGCCCAGAACTCTCTTCACCAATTTATATTACTTTAGTAGTATGTTTCTATAATGTTTTAAATTTCTTTCATATTAGTTCTTTTACTTTTAAATTTACAGATTTGTGTTTTTGTCTTTAAATTACAATCTCTATTTTTCTCATTTTTCTTGATAATGTCTTCCATATATAAGATTAATTCTTTTTTCCCTACATTTTCGTTTAATGACATGAATGTTCAGTGATGAAAGTTTATCTCTAAGAAATATTTTTTTTTTTTTTTGTTGAGAACATGCTAATAGTAGTAGATAGAAGTCTGGACTTGAAGTTAGGCAGACTGGAATTCAAGTCCTGCCTTAGACACCTATTGACTTTAAAATCTTGGGGAAGTCTTCTAATCTTTCTAAGGCTCAATTTCCTTCTCCATGAAATGTGTATTGAGGATTGATATTTAAGACTTCTAAGGTAGGTTCAAATCTGGCCTCAGACACTTAATAATGACCTAGCTGTGTGGCCTTGGGCAAGCCACTTAACCCCATTTGCCTTGCAAAAACCTAAAAAAATAAAAAGACTTCTAAGGTCCCACCTAAAGTCTAAATTTATGCTACTTCGAAACTTTGGTTTTGTTTCTTTGGATTTTTGGTAAGTGATATTTTTGATATGTCATTATCATTGGCATTATCTTCTACAAATTGTCATTGTTTTTCTGATTCTTTAACTGAAACACCATTAAATAATTTTCAGCTTCCCTGAGGTTCTGTTCTTGCTGTTGTTGATCAATCTGAATTTTATTGCATTGTGGTCTAAAAATATATTTCCTTTTGAATTTACATAGGACTTCTTTAGGATTTTATATGTGTGTGTGTGTGTGTGTGTGATATTGTCACGTGTTCTTAAAGAAGAATGTATATTCTATATGTTTATTTGGGGATTGGGAATAGGTGGATAGGAAGGCACTAGACCTGTGAGATCAATGGCAATCTAATTCTTGATGAGGAAACTCCTTTTACCAATGTAGATTGGCACCTACTCTGCAATTTATGATCTTAGAGAGATACTTGGAGAGACTATGTGATTTGCCCAGAATCATACAGTCAGTATAGGGTGAGGGTCAGGGCTTGCATTCTGATTCTGTTTCTGAATTTTGAACTATTAATTCTCATGCTGAGGTTTTGGCTCCTTTTTATTAAAGGTAGACATTTTGCTTTGGGGATTTTGAGCTCCCTTACCTCTTATCCTTCTTTATCCTTTGACATTGTCTTTTAGCTGTATTAAATGATTTTAGCTGTAAATATGTACATATATTGAATTATGCATAATATAAATTCTAACTTGAACTCCATTGCTATTGTTTCTTATACAGTTGGAAATTATATACTTTATTTTTACGCAAAAAAGCATGTACATAAATAGAGGCTGTGTAGTACAATGGATAAAGAATTGGGCAAACATTAGGAAGACTGAGATTCTAACTCTATCTGATACTACTATCTATGTGAACTCAGAAAAATCAGTTAATTTCTGTGATCCTCAGGAGGCTTTCTGGGGTTTCCCTACTTAGTCATGGAGGCACTTTAATCTGTTTCATTTCAAGGAGACCCCAGTATGTGTTTATGTTTGTGTGTGTTAAATCTTAATATAATTAGCTCCAGGCAAGTTTCATTATTTTCCTTAAGAATTTATCATTTAATCAGTTTTGATATTGCTTACAGTGGAGTTAGTGGTTGTTGTTGATGATTTATTCCAAGACTTTTTTTTCTTGGAAGTCTTTGCTTTCCAATAATATAATCAGATTTGTGACTTTAAAAGTTTAATTCTATTTTTAAAACACTTGTAATTTTATTGCATTTTAACATGATATTTTGGGTTGTTTGGAATAGTAGGATGTGATTTTCATACTATATGTCCCACCCATGTTTGTTGAGGGAATTTTTCCATATGAGGTTTCATTTTCTAATAAAATCATAGTCCAAAGCCCAGTTCCATGATCCCTATCTCCAAAATTAGGAGTTTTCAAATGAATTTAAAAAAATTTCTTATAGACTGTAGAATTTTATTTCTTTATGATTTTTTTTAGTTTTAAATCATGTGACTTGGTAAATTTTAGTTGAGAATGCTCTGTTTTGGAATCATAAGATTCTATGTGATCCTTAACATCTTGGATATTTTCTCTAATTGAATACAGTGTCTGGTTTTCTTTTCATCCTTGTTATTTATGGAATACCAATTAACCAAATGTTTTTATATCTTAATCTATCTTTCAAACCAAATCTGGCATATTAGATATTTTTTATATAATTGAGTATGCTCTTCAATTATTTTTATTTTACATAAATATTTGTTAGACTTTGTTGTTTAGTGTACATATATATATATTCTTAGTCTTAAGATGCTATTTTTGAAGATTTATTCCTCTTTTAAAAACAGTTAACATTTTCTATTTATTTCTTTAAATTTTGATTAGTCTGCAGTGTAACTGATTCTTTGGACTTAGAAATGGAAATTTTGTTCATACTTAGAAAGTAGTGAAGTCCAATGACAAGTTGACTTTGGAATCAGAAGAAGCAGCTTCAACAAGCACCTCTTAACATTTACTACCTGTGTAACCTTGGGCAATTCACTAAAGTTCTTGGTCCACCTGACAAATGAATGAGCTGGTCTTGATGGCCTCTACTTTAGAAGGAGAATTCTGCTAGTGGAAGATAAGCAATCACCTCCTGAGGTCTAGTGGTAAATGATGGAGAGAAAGTGGTGAATTCCTTAAGTTTTGAGGAGCAATCCAAAGGACAGAATTTCTTTGCTTTTGACCTACTGTTAGATAATAGGAGGAGGGACACGTTCAGCTCCATTTCAGCAGACATAGGCTCAATATTTTGAAGGTATAGGACAGGCAAAAGTGTGAGAATTTTTCAAAACAGATTTCAATAGGCTAGAGGATGAGAAGAATGCATTTGAATCAGTTAGAGCTGGGAGATTTTCACTGCAACCTTGATAACTGGCAAAGTGCCAGTCAGTGCTTACTAATTGTCTAAACCATGAAGAAAATGTTAATAATACAGAGTGAATTTTTAAAGTATGTGTTTGTATATGTATATATGTGTGTTTTCAGAGAACTAATTGTTAAATATTTACTAGCATAACCCTTGGTGAAGTCTAGCAGGAAGGGATTCTCAACCTCAGACAACCCACTTTTTAGATTTTTATTTTTTTAAAATAGGGTTCAATTGAGGGAAAATTACAACTTTTGATCCTTGGCCAGAAACCATGTGAGAGAGGAGAGTCAGGAGCATCAAGGAATCACTTTTATGTTTTTTAAGTGATGCTATGGGACAAGAGACTGTCCAAGGATTCTCTAGATTGTGTTTGAGGTAGGGAAGCAAGCTCCCTGTTCTTAAGTAGAGGGGGAACCCCCTGGGTTCATGTGGGATCTGGATATCTGAAGCCTTCTGTGAACAGTCCTATTTGGAGGTGAGAGAAGTCCTCAATTTTGACCTCTCCAGGACCCTCTTATTGGCCCCTGAGCCCAGGTAATTTGAGAGGGCATTTTGAAGTACCAGTTTAGAGGGGGAGGTCCCAAGCTTCACCGGGATACATCAGAGATCCAGGATGGTAGATCAAGCTAGTTCCTAAGCAATGGCTGTAGTAATATCTCCTTTCTCTAAATTGTTTATAATTTTAAAAAATCTCTCCCCTCCCTCTGATCCTCAAGCTTTTGTTTTTTCTTTCTATGGGTTGGGCAATATTTCTCAACTTATTAGAAGATTTGACTTTTTCCTGATTCACTACTTTTATGGAAGTTCGATTAGATGCTTTTTATATCTATTAAATTCTTTTCCTTCCATGTTTATTAAGTTTTCTTGTGCCACTGTCATCATAATAAATAATTTATGCTATTGCTTCATTTAGAAGAAAATATATTTGTCTCACAAAGTCAAGTCACAACATTTTTGCAAGGTTGATAGCAAACCAGTCATCTGGTAGTTGTTTTTAGTTGTTTCTGATGCAAATTGGTAATTGGTAATTGAGAATAAGTAGCTTTTTCCTCTAGTAGCTTTCTGAAATTCTGTTGTTTTATTTTATTTGCCCCTAACCCTTACTTATGGATCAAAAGACACTGATTTATAAGAGCCATGTTTTCTAACAAGACAGCTATGGCATCAGCTTCTAATGTATACATTGAAAGCTGGCAGTTTAAATAAAGAGAAGCTGACTACAAAAGGTGTAGACTCATTATTCTTCAGCCTAGGGGCATCACCTATTTATTAAAAATAAAATTTTTGAGCTTTTCCTTTGAGCCAACACATTTGAATACAGCCAAGCGAATGCTGCTATCAGTTACTGTCACAAAAGTCATGTTACTCCAGATGAATATCTAATTTGACTGTTAGAAAGTACACCTAGTCTAAGTTTATTTATTTCTTATTGGAGTTTTCTTTGTCCAGTAGAGATTTACTCAACTTTTAGAATCAACTCTCCAAGAAAGAAAAGGGAAAAGATAGCACTTTATAGCAATTTATTAGCACTAGCATATTAGTAATAAATTCTTTGGGAAGACATACCAGTCTTGTTGGTGTTGGGTTAATGCAGGAGAGTTTTAAGAAGTCTATGGTCCAGGTACAAATGCCATGCATATTCATAGCTCTTTTCTCTCACAAGTATTATAGAATTGTTGTTTCTCTCCTTCCTCTCTCTCTCTCTCTCTCTCTCTCTCTCTCTCTCTCTCTCTCTCTCTCTCTCTCCCTCCCTCCCTCCCTCCCTCCTCTTCTCTCTCTCTAAATATATAAATTTAAAGATAAATCAAGATAAATGTATCATATGAATATATGTGTAGTGCTGATTCTTCTCTTATATGACTATAAAACCTGGATTATCTATCAGTGCCATGCCAGAAAACTGAACTGTTTCTACTTCAATTATCTCAGGAAGATCCTAAAGGTGCTTTTTGGAGAACTGCATAATTATTCACCTGATGGTCAGAAGTAGTAGACACTCTCAAGGTATATTTGAAGAACTTTGATTCTGACTTTGAGACAAGGAAAATTCTGTCACGGGATCACCAAGCATGCTGTGCTCCCCATCAAAGATGCCTGTCTTCACAAGCAAAGCAGAATAACAGAAACTCAAAGGAAACATAAACCGTGCAAAACCAGAACCACTTTCACTCTAAATGATCTGACAATCTGCTCATGCCCAATCTTTGGTTCTGCCTTCTGAACTCATTTTGGGGTGATTAGTTCCAGCTGAACACACTGTACTTTGACCCCAACATCATGATGTCATTGGTTTTCTTAAAAATGAAGGACAAATAATAACAGGAAATCTCATCCAAACTTCAGAAGTTCTTCCACTAAAATTTAACTACAAGGATCAGATATACTTAAAAAAAGTTTCCATTGGGTTAACCACTTTGAGTAGATTAAACTTCTATTCTTCCCCTTGTGAAATAAATGCCTTATTGATAATAATATAATGGAAAATTACATTTAACTGAATGTGAGAAAGGATCTATTACATTTACACCTCTTATTTGTTTTTGAAAGCACCTTCAAATCTAGATACAAGTTTGAAGTCAATATATTACCAATTTAACTTGTTATAAATGCAAAGTAATTAAGAGGCCTCTCATAAATGGAAACAGAAGAAAAATCCTTTTAAAGTAAATAGCTCTTGAATTCAACTTGAGAAATAGTACGTTCATTGGGTATTTTTGATTCTACTTTATTCTCCGCTCCAGTCCAGACCTTCTTTTATGCCTTTCAAATCTAATGCATAGATATGGTCATCTCATCTCTTCATTAAAAAAAAATAATATCTTCAATGATTCACCGTCGCCTTCTTAGTAAAGTTCTAATTTCTTCTGGCCATTAGGGTGTTCCACAGTTAATAAAATATGAATCAATTCTTACTTTCCAGGCTTATTTCATGATCTTTCCCCTAGATGATCTCTTTGGGCTTAAAAATGTGTAACTATAGGATCTTTGGAGCAATCCTTTCACTCTCTTGCTTCCTTGACTATTTCCACTTTGTTCCCTATCCCAGCAATGTCCTTTGTCTTCATCTTCATCCTTAGTCTATAGGAACTCATCTTATAAAGTCCAACACAAATCCTTCTAAGAAGACTCCTCTTAAATCTCCAATCTGCCACTACCTTTTTTCCTCTTAGAGTATTCATATCAAAATTGCCTTATTTAATGCCTCTCTAAATGCCATTTAATTCAGAGACCAGCTCACTGTCCATCTACATATCCAAGATATATTTTCACATGGACAAGAGCTAGGGTCATCCAATCAGTTGCATAATATGTTCTGAATAATAATCATTTTTTATCTACTTTATTCAGGCATGCTATTATATTGAATTGGTAACAAAATTCATTTTGGAAGTTCATTTTCACTTGCATGTGAAGACCACATGTCTCCGAGGAATTATTCTACCATTTGCAATCTGCTTTATCTGTAAGACAGTGGGCAAAACTTTAGATGACCCTGTGCTTCTGAGTTTCATATACTGATCGATATTAATAATTAGAAGACCATTGACTTTATTCAAAAATAGTTTGTGATTTTTAGCATTTATATGAGAGACATCTTGTTACATTTTGCTCTAAAACATGTTTCTGTCATCAACAAATGAAAAATGTAAACAGATCTTGCTTTCTATACCTACTTGTCAACTGTATGACTGTAAAGATGGATTATGTTACAGAATGTAATTTTTGAAAGCCTGCCTGTTCCTATCTTATTATTATTCTCATAATGATTCCTTGGAGCTGAGAAAGTAGACTTATACATCTCTTGACACTGATATATTCTCTGAAATCTTTTTGTGTTATTATAGTTCAAATTTACCACCAATTATATGATATTTTCTCCCCTTTCAAATATTCTACGAATCATAACCTTGAATGACTCAGTATTGTGATATTTCCTTAGATGACTTCTTTGAGCTTGTAGAACTATGTGACTATAGACCCCTTTGAATAATCCATTCACTCTCTTGCTTCCTAGATTTTTCCCACATTGTTTTCTATCCAAAGAATGTATTACGTCACATCTTAGTCTTGTTTTCACTAGGATCATTTCTCTTTTCTAAAGAACCATATCAGGAATAGATGGTATCCAAATGTCATAATCTCTAATGGTATTATCACATAGTATTATGGATTCTAGTCATCTTTGTGTTTCTGTATTCCTCTTCTTCATTTTAAATTAGGTATGTGCAACCTGTGGTCTGTGGACCACATGCAACCCTCAGAGTATTCGTGTGGCATTATCACATTTTATTATGAGTTACATTGTAGTCATAAATAAATGTGTTAAATTCCATATGTGGCACCTTGACAAGACTTTGTTGGGTGATGCAGTCCAGAAGAGCCAAAATGGATGGAAACTTGTCTTTTAGATTATTAGCTCCATAGGGGCAAAGACTATGTCTAAAAATGCAATTTCTTAGAGTCTAGCATAATATGTTGCTTAACACATTTTTCTTGAATGAATGAATGGATAGAAGGCATGGAACAAAGTGCATTTCAAAATAAAAAGGAGAAGTGTATTCATCTGAAGTCTGAGAAGAAAGGGAAAAACCACCCAAAGAAATTTGCAATCCAAATGCTATAAGTAACAGTAGATATGACATAGCAAGAAAAACAATGGTAGCAGACAGATCCAATAATTCTTAGGAGAAAGTTTCAGAAATGAGCCCGAGTAGGGGCAGTAACTCTTGTCTCAGATAATACCAATGCTTGGAATATCAATAACAGGAAAAAAATGGCCTCTAGAACTAAGCAGAGGAATAATTTATGGATGACATTAATCTAGTGGACTATTTAGGACAAGGGTAGAGGAGCATTAAGGGACAGAATCTTGGAGAGAAAACAAGAAAGGCACTTTCTTTTGACCAATACAATGCATCTCAAATATAACCCCCTCAGAATCACAGAGTTTTATAATTGGAAGGACCTCAGAAGGCACTGATTCAGCTCATCCTGACAAGAAAGCTTTTCTAACATGCACAACTTCCATAATGTCTTCCTGGTTCACTCAGTTGAAAGAGATTGTTCCTTTATTTCCTTACAATAATTAGATTGAGCCCTTCTTTAGTATTTATCACAAAACTTTTCAATAGTTATTTGTGTTTTGGGGTAACCTTTTCTTGACTGTAAGCTCCTGGAGGAAGAACTAATGACTTATCTATTCACATCCCTTAGACATGCCTTAGTGGCTACTATGTTAGGTCCTTAAGAGATCTTTGATGAAATTTTCTTTTGATCCTACTCCTGATTAAGTATTCCTTCTATGACATCAGAGACAAATGATCGTTCAATCTTCTTTTGAAGTCTTTTGAAGACTATATTGATGGAGAATTCACTATCTTACAAGGTATACTAGTCCATTTTTAGACAATTATAGTATTAGATTATTCTTTATACTGAACCAGAATCTTTCATTTTAAATATATTGATCCTACTTCCATCCTCTGGAGCCATATAAGAAAAGAGAAGTTCCTTGAAGGAATGTCTAACATTTAACTTCTTTGACTGGTATTTTACTAAATGTTTTTCATCTCCTCCTTCCCCCTCAAAGAACATTTACATTGTTCTTTTAGTTGATCCTTCTATGGTATTACTTCAAGCCCATTTTTCATCTTGATTTGCCCTCCTTTGGATACTCTGAAGATTGTCATTGCCCTTCTTAAATGGTATTTATTCAGAACTGCACTCAATATTCCAGATGTAGTCTGATCAAGGCAGAGTAATGTCAAACACTCTGCTCATTCTAGAATAAGACAAATACATGCATACACACTATTTATATAATATACATCTATACATGTAGATGTAAATTAATTCAATTTCAGATTGTATGTACATGTGTATTAACAACTTGGGATTTAATTAGTTTTTGCTTACATGTTTTAAACTTCTAGAACTTTAAGACACATTAAAAATCCTCATTTGACCAGTTTTAAGCCATGCTTTTCTAATTCTGGATATGTGGAATTGATGCTTTTTAAAAATTTAATATTTAATTATTCTCACTTATACAAATAATGTTTTTTATACATTAATAATATATTCTTGTTTAAGAGTAAAGAAAATACCCCCTCCCCCTGAAAATATAGACTTGCTTGAGTCATAAAGGGGAGAGAAAAAAATTAAAATTAAAATTAAAAAATAGTAATAATTGTAGGTATGCCCAGGTGGTGCAATGGACAGAGCACCAACCCTGGAACCAGGAGCACCCGAGCCCACATCTGGCCTGTACAACCAACAATGCACATATATTTGTTCCCTCTTTTTAACTTTTTAAATTTTATTATATGATTATAAGCTCAACTATACAATACAGCTTTGAATTATTAGTCAGTTTGATACTCATTCAATCTAAACATCAAATTTGCATATCAAATTCAAGGAAAAAAGCACTCAAATGAGATTCTGCTGGTTTGTAATTTCAGCTGGGGTTCAAGAGTAAGAAATGTTAACCAGAAAAGCTAAATCTATGTAAAACTGAATAAGAGAAGCAATGAAGGTGAGAATCCTGTGATAACTGCTAGACTTAGTCCAGGTAAGACAACATTTGGAATAATTTGTTTAGCTCTGATTGCCACATTTTTATAATTTCACTAATAAGATATAGATCATCCAGAGGAAGGCAAAAATACTACAAGGTTGTGTCATATGAGAATCTGCTGAAGTAAGTAAGGATGATTACTCTAGAGAGGAACAAACTCAGCAGAAGTGGGGGGATATCATCAACAGAAGGTAAAGATGTATTGTGTTTACCATAAAGATTATTCTAGAATTGTTTAACAAAAGTCTAGTATTCAGATTCAAAGATGTAAAAGTCTGTTGTCAATATGTTATCATTTTATAGCAGAGTTAGGCTGTGTGTGTGTGTGTGTGTGTGTGTGTGTGTGTGTGTGTGTGTGTGTTTTCTTAATCATGCTGGTATTTTAAAAATTTGGGCATTTTTGCAGCTTGGAAGTAAGACTACTACTGCTATATTTTTCACTGAATCAGGTATCCAAGAAGGTTGACAGAATACTTAGACTTTCTTAATGAACATTAATTAATGGACTTGGAGGAAAATCTTTGCTCAGCATTACAAAAATGACAGCTTCTATAACACAATGTGATAAAACATTTCATTATGGGGCTAAAGTTCTGTTGTTTAGACAGTGAAATCTATGATGTGAATTGGTTTGTTCTCTGCCAAAATTCTTCACCTGCTGTGTAAATCTATTGGGTTTTAGAGTCTGATAGCTTCAATTTTAACATCTCAAAGCTCTCATCAGATCTGTAACAAAGGTGAAACAGTTTCATTCAGTTGTTCCATGAAACTAATATGATGTTAACCCAATATCTCAATAGATTGATCTATCAAAACTCTCATGCTGATATGGTTTTAATTGATATAATTAACCACAAAGCTGGATGCTGTTCTCTTTCTCTACCAACATGCTGTTCATCTCTAATGTTGACTCTTTGCCTCCTGGGGCTATAATCCTGATGTTGAGCTACAGTGGTCATTTTTTTAAGAATTGTACTCTCCACAGTGAAAATTGTTAATCTGTTCCAATCAAGCCTAAAAATTATTTTCTATTTTATTTCTAATGAAAAGCATCAGGTAACTATTGGTTTGACACTTTCTGATAATGACTGTGAGGTTTGAGCTAATTTTCAGATACTGTGTTTTTTTAATATTTCACTCATATATCTATAAGTTTTTAGTTGATCTTTTTTATACAAAATATTTTTAAGGTATTTAGAGATTTCAAGATGGTTTAGCATATTACGTTCATTGCACCTCAAAGTTTGATGTTACATTTGATGACACAAAATCTCTTTCATTTCCCCCTCTTCTTTTCTTAAAGAAAAATCACAACTTTTGTGTTTTTAACAGTATGACTCATATGAAGCTTAATGAAGATGTATTTGAAGAGATTTGTGACTGTTTAAAGAATAGCTAGTCTATTTCAAAGGGGGCCATGCTTAAACATTTAGAAATAGCCTTCAACATAGAATTAGTATTAGACATATTGATAAAATTCTTGATTGATTAAAAACACCCATTTAATTGTATGATGACTAAGAACTTCATATTTCATTATTTATTTATTTGTTTATTCATTCATTCATTTATTTATTTGGGTAGGGGTTTTTTTTTTAGGTTTTTGCAAGGCAAATGGGGTTAAGTGGCTTGCCCAAGGCCACACAGCTAGGTAATTATTAAGTGTCTGAGACCAGATTTGAACCCAGGCACTCCTGACTCCAAGGCTGGTGCTTTATCCACTATGCCACCTAGCCACCCTTATTTAGGTAGTTTTTTGCAAAGCAGATGGGGTTAAGTGGCTTGCCCAAGGCCACAGAGGTAGGCATTATTAAATGTCTGAGGCTGAATTTGAACTCAGGTACTCCTGACTCCAGGCCGGTGCTCTATCCACTTCACCACTTAGTCACCCAATATTTCATTATTTAAAAGAGAACTAATTCCACATTGAAATTATACAGAATTTTTCTTAAGTAGTTCAGAATATTACTTCTTTTGCATAAGAAAGATACCTTCTCTTACATAAAACTTTCTTCATTAGATGTGGGGAAACATCACAAATGTTATTTTTACTTATAAATTGTGACAACGAAGCATAAGAAAAAGTGTAATAAATTGATGACAACCACAAAACAGACCCCCACCAAAAAAACCCTGTGTCTAGAAATTAAGTAATTGGTCTTCTAGTTCAATTAAATTCCAGATGAGAAATATTTATTAAGCCTACTGTGTATTGTTAGGTCAAGGCTTTACAAAGATGAAAAATGAACTTTCCCTTGTCTCTTTCAATGAATTATAAAAAATTTATTTCCAATTAAAATGTTCTCAGCACTATTTTTTTCCTTACTGATAGCATTTAAAACATTAAGATGGAGAGGCTATGGGATAGTGGATCCTGGAAGTCAAGAGGACTTGGTTTCAGATCCTACATATGGCACCTGCTGATTATATAAATTTACTTTTCAGTGTCTCAGACTATTTTCTAAGACTCAATGACAGAATCGTCTATACTTCTACATTGATAAAGCTTCCGTATTAGAAACTTACACTAATGAAGTGGCAGAGTCATATAAAAAAATCAAAACAAAACATTTACAACTTTTGAATCCCTTAATTACATCATCCAATTCCTTGGTTGTTCCATTTTTCATTTTGCATTATGTTCTGTAGTTATTTTCCAGTGACCCAAGTCCACTTTTTAACCTGCAATATATGACCTTTTGCCAACCCCTCTGCTTATCTTTTTGTTCCTATTGCCACACTAAGATACACTCCCTTCTTTGCTAGCTACTTATACTGTTGCAATGACGTCTGAAAAGGGAATTTCACCTCTGTTCCCTAACCCCTACAGTCATCCTTTATACTACTGTCAGAATAGTTTTTCTTACTACAGGTAGATCTTGTTATGTTTACTCCTGTAGAAAAAAAATATTCAGTGATTCCCCATTGTCTAAAAAATAAAGTCCAAATTCTTTTGCCTGACATTTAAGATTTACAATCAAACCCTACCCTGTCCTTCCAGACTAATTTTGTTTTACTTTCCTTCACAAACTCTATACTTTTGCCAAAATGAACTTTTAAAAATTGTTCCACGAACTCAATTTGTTCTCTGACAGGACCTCTAACATCTTACCTCCTTGTCTTTTTTCTGTTTCGTTCTTACCAACAACAACCAGAACGTAACCCAAGTACTGCCTGTAATCTGACCCATTTTTGTTTCTTTGTAGGATTTCAAAGATTCATTCATTCATATATTAATTAAAAATTGGCTTATTGTATTCAAAGATCTTTCTCCCTGCGGTAACAGTTCTAGTACACAGACAGACCATTTCTACAGAGGTTCATACAGAATAGGAGAACAGAGATGTACTCAAATATCTAGGGAGAGGGAGAAAAATGCAAAAGAGGGGGCTATTCCCAGAAACCTCTGCTTCAGAGGTAGAGCCATCACTAGAAAGGCAATCAATCCCATTTCAACTATTTCCCCTTGCAGACTATGTACAGTAGAGGCAGGCCACATGTGAGAGTAGAGAGAGTAAGTCCCTGACCCAGCAAGGTCAGGGTTCAAGATCTGTCTCTGGCACTTATTTCCTGAGTGGTAATTTTTTCTTGGAATATTCTTAGTATGTAAACTGCAAAGCAACTTTTCTTGCACTGAGAAAGGGACTTTACTTCTCTGGAATTTCCTATATTTATTTTCAAGTCATTTAAAAATTTTAGGTCTTCTCAAAAAACCAATCAAATAAGCAACTAAAATGCAATAATTTGCATCCCAGAAAGTGGGTTATTTCCTACCCCAAGTGGAGAGGTAACTGTACCACTGCCTCATCCCTCCCCCCTCAAAGGGAAGTAGCTGAAAAAGATCTTAAATCCTTTTTTAAAAAACTTCAAAGAATTATGAGAATGTTAAAGCCAGAAAAGACTTAGAGATTATCTAGTCAAATGTCTTCATTTGACAGCCACCAAGAGGAAAATTGACTTGTCAAGGGTCATAGAAGAAAATTTATTCAACTCTTACTAAAATGGAGGCTAAACAAAAGTATAGTCCAGTGGAGCCCAAATCTCACAGATCTATAGGATGATGAAGTTGAAAGAAGTCTTCCAAGCCACTTCATTTCACAAGAGGAGAAAACACAGACCCAGAGTTAAATGTCAGAGCAGCCCTTAGAACCTGAGAACTGTGTTGCCAACCCAGCAATCTTGCAAATAGATTCTTTTGAGAAATGATAAAAACTCAGGGAGGTGACCAGGTGATCCTGTTCCATCCTAGGCATCCTCGACCACCCACATCCAAGAAAACGATAAAGCCACTGATGCTTTCCTTAGTTACCACAAGCAGCTGGGCTCCTCATCCATTCTCCCAGGAGCTCAGGGCTAGGCTGTCAAACCCAAGGGGTGCAACTTCTAAGACTAGGGTTCAAGCAGGTTCACTGACCTCCAATAGGCTGTTTTGTTGGGTGCTTAAGCAAATTCAAGTACTGAAAGTAATTCATGTACCTGATAGAGCCTGAAAGTATTTCAGATTCATCCAGATTCACCATCCATCCCCTATCCCCACTCCTCTTGGGAAGTCCATCAGTCTGAGTCACTCCATGCTCCACTTGGTCCCATGTTTCAACCTCTTCTTCCAGCTCTTGACCCTTAGGTTGACTTTGACTATATCTATATCTAACTTTGTTTTCAATATTCTCCTTTGTACATATGCTCAGTTTAGGGGAAAGGGCTTAATAAAAATTGGTTCATCGAATTAATAAATGAATGAATGGAACTGAAGTGAAATAAATAATGAAATTAGGTTCAAAAATCGCTTAATTCTCAACTCTGCCACTTAATTAGCAGTGTGATAGAGGACAATGCTGCCTTTATGAGCCTCAATTTCTTCATTTCTAAGATGCGGATAGTCATAATTGTGCTATATGTCATAGAATTGTTGCTGGGATTAAGTAAGTTAATGTATGTAAAGCATTTGATCTCTGTAAAACTTTATATAAATAGTAGCTCCTGTGATTTATTTTCTTCAAAGAACAACAGCAATACTTTCATTCTTTAACATGCTTGGAGACTATCACTAGTTTTCAAAATGAGGAATATTTCTTCTCATCTCAAAGCAGATTTAGTATTTTTTCAGAAAAATTGGATAGGATCCATTTGTCCTGATTTGGCATTTCATGAGGTTATACAACCTCTAAATGCAGTAACTAGCTACTGGGGCATAAGCTTTCTGCTGCTGTCCTCATAGTACATCTCATTAATTAGCTAAAATTATAGAGAACAGCTACTGTTTGGATTTGAACATCACTTGACTTGGAGTGAAAGAAAATCATTGTATATACCAGATACTCAGGGAGTAATAATTTGAAACAAACAAGTTGAACGGGACTTTTGATGAGGGGTGAACATCACTGCCGAGTAGAAAAACAATATAGGATATATAAATTCAAAGGAAAAAAGTTCTTTCAGCAATGTTAGTTTTTGAAGATAATAGTTCATGGGCATTGTGTTAGAGTTGAAAGGGATGTCAGAGGCCATATAGTCCAGTCTTTTATTTTTCAGATGAGAAAGTGGGCCAGGGAAGGTAAATTCTTAGTCCAAAGTCATGCAAGTATTCAGTCCTAGATGAGGGATTTGAAGTTGGTCTACGATTCTTTCTACTGAAGTATGCCAGGAAAAAAAAGAAAACCAAATCAAACAATAAAAACAAATACCGCCCTCTCATTTTAAGTCTTCTTTTTATAACTGACAAAAGTATTTTCCATTTTTGTATCTCCAATCATCGTGCTCTACTTAGAAATTGCTTAGAAAAGGAATCAATCTAGTCCAATCATAAAGGTTCAAGATCCAAACATTCTGAACCTTCCTATTTTTGTCCTGAGAATTCTCTAAAATGCTAACAAAATATAATTCAGATAATGCTAGAGAGGGAAAAAAACTATTTTCCTCCATTGTTTAACCCTGCATTATCCTTGAAATTGAATTTTTAGAACTGTTACTCAGTAGTAGGCTAGATAAATGCCATAGAAAATCATTGTATATATCATGTCTTCTTAAATGTATCAAAGGAAGGCTAAGTTTAGCAAGAGCTTTGGAGGAAAAAAAACTTCCAGTTTGATTTCCAGTTTGAATGTCTAAATATAATCTGTCCATTTATTTCTGTGTTCAGCCTGAACACAGATAACTACTGATAACCAACCTGGGGGGAATGGTTCCTATAGTTTCCAGAAACCCCTGAATAGTATACTTTAAGATGTTACTTACATGACCCACTGTATAGATAACAAAGATAAATTAGAAAGAAAATGAGATTGTGTTGGGGAGGCTAGTTGGCACAGTGGAGTCAGGAGTACCTTGGAGTCAGGAGTACCTGAGTTCAAATCTGGCCTCAGACACTTAATAATTACCTAGCTGTGTGGCCTTGGGCAAGCCACTTAATCCCATTGCCTTGTAAAAACTAAAAAGAAAAAAAAAGAAAATGAGATGGTGTTTCAATACATTAGGACAATCAAGTTTGTCTAAAAGAAAAGTCAGTCCATTTTAGGACTCCAACGGAACATGCTTTTAATTTAGTAATGACCTTTGACACATCACTAGAAATAGACATTTTTCTGGATTTAGACTATGATCAAGGTAAAACTTCTTGAGGCACTGGGATCATAGAATCAGAGAATCACAGAATGAGCAGAAGGAACCCACAAATCATCTCATACAACTCCTTTTGAGTATACATGATTAATCAAGATCACATGAATAGCACATGGAATTGTCAATTCTTCCTTTGTCATCAGATCTTCATATTCCGAGTCTGGTGCTCTTTTTTTCTATACACAATACTTCTGAGATCATGAAACATAGTTCATATTTGATATCATGTTAGTATATTTTAAAAATATAAAATAAATCTGAAATTAATGTTCAATTTAACAAGTATTTTCAACTATTTCAATTTATTTCCAATAACAAATTTATTTTATTTGTCTTTGTGGTAATATACACTTATATCCATACATGCATATTATATCTATATCTAATCTATATCTATCAATCAAATCATTTGTAGTGAAAAGAATTATTGGTAGGACTGAGTTGTGACTAGAAAACTGGCAGTCTGACTTCTAACTTGGTTTTTTTTTTTTTTAATACAAATGTCTTCCAGCAGTTAAATATTAAAATAGCTATATCCTCCAGTTTTGGGGAAAACACACCAGTATCTTACAAGGAAGTCAACAGTTTAAAGCTGAAGCTATTGTAGGTGTAAGGAATTTCTAAGGTAAATTTATGGACTTCAATTTGCAGCACTTGTATTGGTTGTGTTTCTTTTGTTAGGCTGTTACTATAGCATCCAAAAAACTTCTCTTTCTTGCATTTTCAAGGTCATCTTGATGGCAACATCTGCACAGATACTGCCAGGATAGCTGAATTCTGAACTCTCTTTGATGTAGGAATATTTCATAATTTGCATCTCCCTCCCTCCTTCCCTCCCTTTTCCTTTCCTTTCTCTTTCTGGAGATTTGATAGTTTTACAAGCTAAAACTACTTTATAGTAAGACATTGATGCATTTTCTTTTATCGTCAAATGGCTAGAACTGAATAAACAAATGTTTTAGTCAATTTTATTTTCACTCAGTCATGCTGTCTGAGCTAGCTGATATCCATACCTGGGATATTTTTTTCTCCTCTATTTTCTTTCGTTTAGGATTTTGTCTTTAATGTGTTAATGCATAATCAGCAATGAGAAATAATTGGGAAACTATCTAAAGCAGTTTTTCTCTTTTGACTGCCTCTCATAATAAGAAAAATGTCAGTCACTAAAATATCTTCATAAAGTTCCTTTGACTCTTTCTCCCCTTCACAGAGAATAGAGACAGGGGCTTCCTCTGTGTTAGAGCACCACAGACAATGGAGGATACTGCAGGATTTGGACTCGTTGAAATGTGGCCAGAGGCAGAAGAGATATATTTCCTATTTCAAGAAAAGAGAGAATCTTTGCTTAGTTTCTCTAAGAGATGGTGAGGCTGAAAGTGCAGCAGCAAGAAAATATAATGTGGAAGGGTCAATTTCTTGCTATTTGTAACCACTTAGGTTTGACTCACATTCAATATAAGGTAGGGGGCTCCCTGGGTCATTAACTTGTTGGTTTCTGATCTGAGGAATGGGTGTTGATCTCCAAATTCCCACATCTTCAAGATTTTTGCAAGCATAGAGAAAGTCAAAAAAAGTCAGCTGCTTCTGACCCTGAACAGAAAACTCAGATGAAGTATTAAAATGCTGCTAGCTGACAACAGGTAGTTAGACAATAACAAAGCAGGAGAGAGTTGATGGAGTAGAGATCTCAAGTGAGACAAACATTTTCAAACGTGGCTATTGTGTTTATTTCTTTTACTTGAACATATTTCTTATAAGACAGGCTTAAACAAAATAGGAAGAGGTAGATTACTGGGTAGTGATAGCAATAAAAGAAAAATGGCATTAAAACACAGAAAAAAAAGATGTTTAAAAGGGAAATTCTAGGTCAATTTTATAACTACCATATTAAATTTGATGTATACTTTTAAAACTGTATGGAGACAAATGAAAGCTCCAAGAGATAGTTTCTGGGTGATTAATAATCAATTTATTAATTAGGCTGACTAGCAAACAACAAATCAATGTTTCGTGGTTCTCTTGGTAACCAAAGATGCCAGAGGAGATTGAAAGACCTTAAATCCCTTCTGATAGGGAACTTCCCTGACAAGTGAAACTCAACCCTACCTAATTGATGGACATTTATTGAGAAGTAGGTTTAAAGCTTTCAGTTCCTCCATTGAAAACATGGCTTGATCATGAGGCTCAGAAGCCTCAAGGTTTCTGGGAAAGGGGGGAAACTATCTCAATCCAGACTTCTCTAGTTAGTTTTCCTCATTAGTTACTCTAAACTCTAAAGAAGGGGGCTGAGGACTGGGGGTTCTCCCTCTAGGCAAAGATTTGCCCAGATCAGATTCTGCTTATACTCTAAACTGTGTGGCATCCCCCCTCCAAGGTTAATGAGCAAGTCTTATCAGTCAGACATTGCCTTTAGAGACATTTTAAGAAGCTGGGTTTTAACAAAATTAAAAGGAAAAGGGTAGGTCACAAATTAATAATTAGCTATTAACGCAATGTTTTAATATTAAATTCTTTCAGTTTGTAGCAGTTCAGTTTTATATATTATTCTTTGGAGTTCTTTATATATTAAAATGTTTGCTTTTTTATATTTGTTAAATTCATTATTAAAAAAAAAATGAAGACACCTAGTCCTGTCTCCCTGCCTCTACTGCAATTATTCTATTGAGAAAGGAGCTACAGATAAGCTAGTTCCAGAAAGATTGCCAAAGAACCTATATATTGCAGCAGTATTAAAATTGTTATGACCGCTATTTTGTCAGACTTCTTCCTGTTCTTTCTCTAGTGAGAGTTGTCAAAATAGATTATAATAATAATAGATATAATTGACATATTGCTTTAACGTTTGAAAAGTGCTTTACATAGTTTATCTCATTTGATCTTCACACCAATCCTATGCACATGGTGCTATTCATAGCCATTTTACAGATGAAGAAACGAGTACCTTGCTCAGGATCACACAGTGCATGAGACAGGATTTGAACTCTGATCTTCCTGATTCCAAGTCCATCATGGTAGCAATTAACTGACTAGATTATTAAACCAGTTCTACCCTAGCCCATCCATAATTTATTTATGCTATGCTACCTTAATTACTTTCAGTGAAAAACAAAACTTTATCTAGGCCTATAACTTAGAATCCATCTTGACTCTTCTCTTGCTATTTTCCTTTGCTCACTGAGTTCCAAATCTTGTCAGTCTTATATCTCCACATGAATCGCCTTTTCAGTTTACATTGTCACTATCTTAATTCAGGCCATAACCACTTTCATTCAGACTACTGTAAGTACAATAATCATAGTAATAATTATGATATAAAGGGAATCTAGGTGGTGCAAAGGATAGGGTACCCTGCCTGAAAAATCAGGAAGACTCATCTTGATAAATTCATATCTTGCTTCAGACACTTATCTGTGCAAGTCTCTGCCTCAGTTTCCTCACCTGTAAATATAGTTGGAGAAGGAAATTGCAAACTACTCTAATATCTTTGCCAAGAAAACCCCAAATAAGAGCACGATGAATAGGATATGAGTAGGAAATGATTGGATAAAAACCAAACCTTTTAATTAGTCTTCCTGCTTTCTCTCCAAATTATCCTCTACCAAGCTAATGAAATTATATTTATTAAAGAATAGTTCTAATCTACCTCAAAAGTCTTCAATAGCTGTTGTAGTGTACAACTAAAAAATAATGAGTATGGTTATCCATAAATACTCTGTAAAGATTCCTCAACCCTGGAAAAACTTTTCTGAGATATTTTATAGTATTTTCCTTCCATCACTTTATGAACCAGATAAACTGACTTTTTAGATATTCTATGAACATTCCTTTCCTGCATTCATTCATGAATTTCTTCTTGTGTGTAATGTACTCTCATCTGTGTTTCACAATCCCTCAGGGCTCATAGAGGTATAAATTTCTCAGTGGAGACTTTCCTAGTACCCCATGTAATCAGTCCTTTAAACACAGTATAAATGTTTTACACATAGTAAATATTGAACAAATTCATGTTGACTTACTAGCCTTAAATTATCCAGTATTTATTTATCTGTATGTAACCAGAAGGTGTTTTGTGGAGCGAGCTGGCAGAGTGCTTTCTTTTTTATATTCCAATTTTCAAAAGGAAAACAGAGAAGAACTGATTCCTCCTAGAGAAAATGTCTTTCCATCAAATATCACAGACATTTTCTGATATCCAAGACATTAAGTGAATTAAGACAAAAATGTTGGACCTAAATACATTCCCCAAATGATAAGTGGTAAAAAGCTATAAACAAATATAGTTATCAAAAGAACAATTTCAAACTATTAAGAGTAAATTAAGGGGCGGCTAGGTGGTGCAGTGGATAAAGCACCGGCCCTGGCTTCAGGAATACCTGGGTTCAAATCCGGTCTCAGAAACTTAATAATTACCTAACTGTGTGGCCTTGGGCAAGCCACTTAACCCCATTTTGCCTTGCAAAAACATAAAAAAAGAGAGTAAATTAGGAGATTCTACCAGTAAGTACCATTGTACTATCAGTAAAAGAAATATCAAAACAACTTTGAAGTTGTAACTCACATCCAGAAAATAAGCACAAATGACGAAAGATGAGATTTATCAGCTAGAATGTAAAAAGACTAGAGTACTAATTCTTTGTTGGAGGAACTGTGATAGGTACAACCATTTTGCAAAGTCACTGGTATTATACTAAGAAAGTGAGTAAAATGCTCACATCCTGTGATCTAGATATCCAACTGCTAGATACTAGCTTACTATGAAAGCCTAATAATGAGGGGAAAAAAAGATCCAAAATACTCCTAAATATTTATAGTGCACTGTTGTAGTAGGAAAAAAAACTGGAAGCAAAATCCATTTTGACAAGTTGAGGAAAGGCTAAACAATTGTAGGATATAAATAATATGGAATAATACTGTGCTAGAAGAATTGATGAACATATCTTGGGAAGACAAACCAATGCAAAGTTAAATAAGCAGAAACTGGAAAACAATTTAAATGACTACAAAAACATAAAGGCTGACAGTATCGATACCGAACACTGTAATTATATTGGCCAAGATTGATCCAGTAAAAGAAATATGAGAATGAAGTTCCTTTTTAGTAGGAGTAGTATAGGGAAACAAGTATGTAGAACACTGAACATATTTGAGAAATTGATTGATGTACTAATTATTTTTGCTGATTGGCTTATTTTTGCTTTTTATCATTTTAAGTGAGCTTTTTTGGAGGGGAAAGAAGAGGAATATATATTGGGAAATGAAAGTGATGCAGAAACAATATTAATTAAATTAATTTTTAAATTATAAGTTATGGTTATTTGGGGTGAGGGTTGTAGTTATTGGTAATGTTAACAAAACAACACAAATAAAACATTTTAAAAATCAATACATTCACTCCTTATTAGAGCCTATTCTAGGTTGCCATTATACAACCATGATTTTAAAAGGAAAATTAAAAATTTTTCCCCATATGTCCTATCATTGTCATGAAAAATAGAAAACATGATGGTGTATTTAATTATAAAGGATGGAAAGATGTGATCTCCCCTCCCCTTAACTCAGAATGTTACTACACATGATTTTAATATGTAAATAAAATACATTTACCCCCTTATCCCTTTAGGAGGTAGGAATTAGCCCCTTGAGTCTATCAAAAAGGGATGAAGTGTTTTAGTCATCAATTTATAATCACTAGATTGAAGGAAGAACTATTTCTTTGGTTGGGATACAGTTTTAGTCAACTTTCAAAATTTGATCATAGAACTGCCAAGTCAGATATAAGACCTTCCTAAGATTTCAATTGTAGTGAATGGCATATTTTGTGAGAAACCCTTTGAATTTTGCCCCCTCTACCAATTTCCCAATACAAACTTAAAACTGGATGTTAAAAAAAGAGTTCAGAATTAGGGAGGGTATGTTTGATTATTCATGGTATTGTTATTTTGATTTACATATAATGTTTTCATGTTATTTGTAATAAGTTAACTTTAAGAAGACACTGAAAATAAAAAAAAAATAGAAAAGAGGACTAATTCAGTGCTGTTCCTTGGTCTTTCCTATATGTTATAGACTGAAGCATAGGAAGTCAAAGCAATGCTATGTGGTGGCTTAGCTCCTAGAGACAGCAAAAATGAAACAAGTATTTCACAAAGCTCTCACAGCTAGTTCAATTTAAGAAAGAAAACAGACAGTTAAACTGCTGTGGAAGTTTGTGAATGACTAGAGAGTCCTTTTAAAATTGAAACCTAATTCTGAGAGGTTCTGTAGGGCATGGGGTGAAGGAAGAAGATGATTCTGTGTTCAATAGCCTAGGGTTGTTTTCTGGGAAGAGGTAAACTCAATTTGGTTTTAAAAGGAAGTAATAATTTCCAAAAGATATTTACAGGATGCAACATAGAAGCAGCCCCAAAGCCCTATATTTTTTCAATTTGAGAAAAGTCTTATGAAGTTCTTTGCAAAGAAGCTGAAGGTGTCTGGCTGTGAATTCTTATGATTCTGTAATCATCAAAAACATTTCTGATCACTTTTAAACCAATGACTTTATACTGACACTAGCTATAGTCACAGTCTTTAGTATCCAAAAGAGACTTTATAGAACTCCCTTTGGGAGTCCTTTATAGTTTTTTTTCCCCTTTTGAATTCCATTCTTTTCACCCTCATTGAGCCAGGCAAAGATCCCTCCAATTTCTTTCAATGGCATTTCTTCTCATTGGTTTTTCTTTATGGGATTATCATGGAGTTTTTAATACTTGACCCTTATCTTCACAATGTTAAAAATGTATATAAAATTTATAAATTTACAAATTCTTTCCTTTTTCTCCTTGTCTTTCTCTATCTCTATGTGCCAATAACAGAGTAACTTTGGGTAAATCACTTAGGATCTTAGGTTAAGAGTAGAAAGGACTGAGTCCAACCTGCTTTCCTTATGGTATAGACATGGAAGTTTGGAGACATTAAGTCATCTGCTGTTACACACACACACACACACACACACACACACACACACACACACACACACACAGACAAACAAACCGAATGTCTAGGCTTGATTTGAATCATGTCTGCCAGACTCCAAGACTTTACTCTATGCCTCAGTTTTTTTTTTATAAAAAAAATGAGGTTAAAGTGACATTTCACCTCTAAAATTCTATTGTTCTTTGATTCTATAACACAGAAAATTAGTCAAAAAGCGATTTATTTAGGTATTAAATATTGATGTGATTTGTTGAGACCCCAGTTGAAATAGTTAAACAAATGATACATTGGTTTGAGGAAAGAAGGGGTCGGTACAGCTATAATCTAGAAAGGAAAAATACTGAATGACTATTGTTTAGTAATTCAGGGGCCATCATATACCTATATTGTGATTGCCAAGTGCCTGGTCATATATATATATATATATATATATATATATATATATATATATATATATATATATATATATCTATATCTATATCTATATATATATATGAACATGCATATAAGAATTAAAATCCAGCTAAAATTGTTACTTTGGATCTTAGTGTTAGAATATTTCTTCTAGCATCTACTTCCAATTGGCAGGAGTGACTTTGACTCCAATGTAAATAAATTTTCAGTAGTAAGTCATAGGTCAGTTAGAATGTCCCAGATGAGCAACTAGAGCTAAAATGAGGCATAACATTAAATCTAAGGAATGACAAATCCTGCAGTCCATTTTTTATTTACAAAGTTCTAGCTTCTAGGAACTTGGTCTAAAAATAAACACATGCTTCAAATTTGAGGGCCACTTCGATCTCTTATGTTTTACAAAAAAAACTTTGGTGTGAAACATCATGGCTAAACTTTCAATTTAGTTAAATTGAAAACAATGATTAAGCATTTACAATATCACTATATTAGTCCCTATGATAATTCAAAAAGAATTATGTGACCTAGACTTTGATATGGATGATTTGAAAAGATAATATAATACACATGAAACAAATACATAAAGATAGAAGAACATAATAAAATATGAAATTAAATTCAGAAGAAGAGATTTTGGTAGGATTATCAGGGAAAGTTTATGAGAAAATGAATCTTGAAGTCACAATATAGGGAGGTCAAAGAAAGGGTTATTATCATATATTTCCTATTTTTCCCTTTTTTCACTTAAATAAATTTTTCCCAATTACATGTAAAGATAATTTTCAATATTCTTTTTTGGAAGGTTTTTGATTTCCAAAATTTTCTCCCTCCCATCCCTCTACGCCTCCCAAGACAGCAAGCAAGCAATCTTATATGGGTTATATATGTAATATATGTTCAAAATCGCTCCATTTTAGTCATGTTGTAATAGAAGAATCAGATCCAAAGGGAAAAACCACTAGAAAGGAAACAAAACCACAACAACAAAAAAGTGAATTAGTATACTTTGATCTGCATTCAGATTCCATAGTTCTTTTTCTGCATCTTTGCCTAACTCTATGAGGTTGAAATGAATGGATTCAAAAGGGGAAAATTTACAAAGGACTCCCATAGAGAATTCTATAAAGTCTCTTTGGGATACTAAAGGCTGTGACTATGGCTACTGTGAGTACATATCTTTTGGAACTATCTTTGATCACTGTATTGCTGAGAAGAGCTAGGTCTATCATAGTTGATCGCCACACAATATTGTTGTTGCTATGGATGGTGTTCTCCTGGTGTAATTCCCTTCACACAGCATTAGTACATGTAAGCCTTTCCAGATTTTTCATTTCTTATAGTACAATTGCATTCCATTTCATTCATATACCTCTTTGCCACCAAAAAAGAGCTGATACAAATGTTTTTATAAATGCAGATCCTTTCCCCCATTTTATGATATTTTTTGGATTACAAATATATTAGTGATATTGCTGGATCAAAGAGTATGCACAGTTTTATAGCCCTTTCATCATGGTTACCAATTAATCTGCAGAAGGGTTGGATCAGTTTACAACTCCACCAAGGGTTCATTAGTATCCGAGTTTTCCAACATCTCTTCCAACATTTATCATTTTCCTTTTCTGTCATATCAGCCAATCTGATAGGTGTGAGGTGGTATCTCAGAGTTGTTTTAATTTGCATTTCTCTAATTATTGCTGATTTAGAGCATATTTTTCCATATCGAATTTAAGAAAAACCTGGATTTACATGTATGTGCTAATCCTGAATGAAGGGATTATAGATAGCTTTAATTTCTGTATCTGAAAACTGCCTGACCATCACCTTTAACCATTTATAAACTAGGGAATGACATTCTTTTGACTTAGCTCTCTATTCAAATGATTCCAAGTTAGACAATTAGGTTTGCTTATGAACTGGTTGTGTATATCAAGTGAAAATTATAATAAAGTATTGTATGTTAAGACTTCACTTATTGACATCCAGATAGAAAGCTTTTGTCTGGAAATATAAAATGAAGTTTATCTTAAGATCAGTAAACTTTGGTCTACAAACTTAGAAAAATGTAATTAGTAGAAAGGAAGCAAATTTTTGAGACCAAGGGAATAAAGAAGACTGAAACTTTTTAATACATTCAATGATGTTTTTTTAGATTCTCTCTCTCTAGATGCTATTTTCTTATTTTATAAAACATCATTAATTAAAGCTTTTGATTCCTACTTAAACAGTTTAAATGAAGAATTATTCATCTGTGAGAAACTATGTGAGGTACAGAGGAGATGCAAAGATGATGTAAAAATAAGGGAGGACTAGGTAGGTGGCACAACAGTGGAAACTACTTCTCCTGAAAGTCAGGAAGACTCAAATTCAAATCTGGCCTCAGACACTTGCTAGCTGTGTGACTCTAGAAAAGTCACTTAACCCTGATTGCCTCAGTTTTCCATCATAAACTGGAGAAGAAAATGGCCAAGTCATTTGTCAAGAAAACTCCAAACAGGATCACAGAGGATCAGACTGAACAGGAATCACCTTCAGGGAATTTTTAATCTATAAGGTGTAGCAGAAATATAGATCACAGATTTAGAAATAAAAGAGACCTCAGAAATCATCTAGTGTATACAACTCATTTTTCAGATGAGAGAAATGAGCATCTGAGAAATTAAGTGACCTAACTTGGCTTATTTACATGAGACAGGGGCAGGATTCTAACTGGAATTCTAATGACTTCCAAGTCAACATGCTTCAATGACATACTTCCACTAGGGGAAACTAAATTAATCTTATACACAAAATACTTCAACTTGAAAAGTCCATGATTTTATCAGTATTTGTACTTTCCTTTTAGTAGACTCTTCATGAGTCACCCCAATCAAAATGGTGCATTACTTGGTAGCCAATTTTCTGGTGCTGAGCATCTCTAAACTCAGCTATCTCTAAACCAGTTCTAAAGACAATAGACATGGCATTCATTTCTGGAACAGTACCTAGCTTGGTCCAAGCATTCATCGCAATACAACCTATCATATTTGAAATGAACAATAGAGAAGTGTGAAGCTTTCCCAGAACATACTTCAAGAATAGGACTGTGAGGGTCCTAAGAATTTTCAAAGCTGCAAAATACTAATGTTTTCTGGTAGAGAGAAAATTATACAACAATAACTAACCAGAGTATTGCATAGTATTTCACAATTCTGGTGAAAAGTCCTTTTCCCTCCAGAAAGCAAAACGCTTGATACAAAATATGAACTCAGATATTCCTGACTTCATATTCAATGCTGTATTCATTATGTCATTGTCATTAGGTTTAAATGTAGAAGCAAAAACCATACATATTGGCTTCATGATTCAGGAAAGCTTTGATCTCTTTTAACCTATGCTTGTATCAACATTGGCATGGAAGAAGAATTTAGTTACACAAATATAAAATGCAAAGAGGGTAAGAGGGAAATGAATATTTCCCTGAGAATAAGAATATCTTGAAATTGAAAAGTGAAATACATATTTATGTATGTGTATATATATAGATAGATAGCTATTATACAATACCACAATAACAAAATGCTTTTCTACACATTTTCTATACATGTTAAATATTTTATGTACAGAGTTAAATATGAGAAGAAAATATATGAAGAACATCATATAGTTTTTACAATGGTGTGATTTCAAGCAATACCTTTGTAGCCCATACTGCTCACAAAAAAATATAATGTAATGGTCACTGGTTTCTGGAATACTGAACAAAGATTCATGGAAGAAGGAGCAGATGTCAAGGACACAGGATATAAAAGAGCAAAAAGGGAATAAATAAAGTATTTGTATTTCAGAATGGAAAGAGAACCAAGGAACTCTAAAAGCTACAGAATATTTATGGATTAACCAAGGTAGGAAAAAGTATAAGGTTAAGACTAAATAGATTTTCTTGGACTCTTCAATGAATATTTAAGGGATATAGGTACTATTACAGTAAATATATCCTTTCTCACCAAATGCACCCATATAATTCATAATATAAGACCTAGGTGTATATTTCAATTCACAAACTATGAAAGCTAAAAGCAGATAATTTAAGTTGATTGTACTCAACTAAGTAAAACAGCATGGCCCCCTGAGGGAAAGACCCTAGGTAGCTTGTATCAGGAAAGTCAATCGACCAATCACCACCACTTTAACCATCTTGAAAGAACAGTTTGAGAACTTGAATCTAAGAAATAATCATACTTTGGAAAGTATCATGAAATAATCATGCTTTGGGTCATATGCCCTCAGTATCATACTGGGAAGCACTGTCTATGGAGAGGCAACCTGGTTCCTATAGGCACCACAGTCATAGTTACTAAGGACTCAGTACAGTAAGACATGATCAACAGTTTTGGCAATGCCAAATGGTTCCATGTCAGAAAATGAGATGATTATATCATTGGAAATGACATCAAAGAAGATGCATCACCACATCACTATCACCATGAGACCTTTCCATCTGAACCGCAGACAAAACTGTCCATATGTGTTGTCTTTCCCATTGAAATGTAAATTCTGTAAGAGCAGGGATTGTCTTATTTTTCTATTTGTCTCCTCAGTACTTAGCACAATGCTTTGCATGTATTGGAGGTTTAATACATGCTTTTTTTCTTTCATTTTGCTCTTTGAAGGAATTTTGTTCTTTTATTTATTTAATAAATATCTATTTGATAGTTTGATAGGATTAATATATAAACTCTAAATTAATCAGATTACAATCTGTCCATACCTAATTCTGTGTAACTCTTGCCTATGTTCTCCTACACTTTCTGTAGGTATTTTTTTTTTTATCATTTGATGAGTGAGAATGCAGCATGTGAATACTCAGTCTTATCCTTCGCTCTCATCTTATTACTGGCAGCTACTTTTATATCTGCCATGCTCATACAGACACATGCAGCAGTAGGTGAATTTCATGGTTCACCCACAGAACTTTTTTTCTTTTTCTGACCTGAGGTCATGGGTTGATTTGTACGGCTGCTTTATGTACTTGACCTGCCTTATGAGTTAGTTTTTGCCAGTACTGGGTGGTATAACTAATGTTTGATAAAAATCTACATTTTGATTTTAAGCCTCCAAGATTTTATTGAAAACAATGGGGACTTACAAAGAACATCAGAATGAAAACAAACAATAAAAACAACAGACACAGCTCTAGATATTCAAAATTTTGGAATCCTTAGAAAGTACATCCTTTGTACTTTTCTCTGACTGGTACAATTCCCTATTTTTTCTGTGGGTTTAAAGCTTTTAGCCTTAGCAGAGCAGAAACAATAGCTATGCTCTCCAACTACATGCTAGTGATGTTGAAGTAAAACATACTATTTGAAAAAAAAACCATTTGGCACAAGAAAAAATAATGCGGCTATACTACTGCCCTCAATCTATCTTTCTGACAGTTCTAGTCAACTTATCATTTCTTCAGAGTGAAAGATTTTATTTACTTTTATTTTTCTTTAGTCATTTTCAGCTCCACCTTTCCCCTAAAAGTTTCCTACCTGCATATTTTCCTAGCACCATGGCGCTAGCTGACATAGTTGTCCTTGTTGAAAGTATGCTTTGCTAATATATAGATATGTGTTGTCATCCTTCACCATGCCTAGTCACATTGTACAGTTCTAAGGGAGAGTTTATGTTATTTAAAGCAAAGATAGTATTGTTTGTGAATTTTCTATGAATAAAATCAATTCTGCTTTTGGGCATATGACTTAGCTGAAGTTTGTTTTCAGTACCCTTTTAGTTTCATTTATTCAGATACTTCCTCCCTCCCTCCCTTCCTTCCTTCCTTCCTTCCTTCCTTCCTTCCTTCCTTCCTTCCTTCCTTCCTTCCTTCCTTCCTCCCTCCCTCCCTCCCTTCCTCTCTCCCTCCCTTCCCTCCCTCCTTCCTCCCTCCCTTCCTTCCATTCTTCTTGTCTTTGGGTTCCCAAAGGAAATACTACCTGACTGCAAACTCTGGCAGATCTAAATGACTTAAAAACCTTGACATATAAGTTTGGAAGAATTTATTTATCATCAAAGGTGATTTTTTTTTTAATTCCCAGTAACTCATGAATTCTTTGAAAGTCCTTTCTGTTAGAGGTGCAGGAAGTTGCTGCATTCCACTTTGGCTTCCTCCTAGAGTTGGTAATTTCTTCCAAATGAAGTCTAAAATAATCTTCCTGCTTGAGATAGGTTAACTAGTGTCAAGACATTTTCCTGGGCAGTGGCATTCATCTATTTACCTTACTTTCTAATGCTGATCCTTTGGGACCTTAACCTGCCCCTACAGCCTTTGACTCATTTATTTTGCTTCATCTGTGTTCTCCTGGGTCTTGCATCTACATAATCTTGTAATATTTTGCTTTGCTTGTTTTTCAGCATCTGTGTCCTCTTGGCTCCTGAATACTTACTTGGCTTTAATTTGGTGATTTATTTTGGCTTATGATATCTCCCTATGAAGTGCTCCTTATACTGGATACTCTCACCTCATATCTGTGACCTACTCTTGTCTTTTGGACTAAGAACTGATAGCAAATGTTTGCTTTAAAGAGTAAATCAATCCCATAATCTATCTGGCAGTTCAGTGGAACTATATGAGAAATATTTGGAGTGAGATGAGGAATGGGACCTCTAGGACACTTAGGTCATTGTGAACTGTCCAACTCAGCTAAAGGCTTGATATTTTGATGAGGAATTTTTCCATTAAACATATATTTATTAACCATAGAAATGATTTTTTAGTTAATAGAAGAATCATTTATGCCTCTGTAATTGGTGGTTTTGTCTACCATATGACAGTCTTTCAGCATGCGCTCCTTTCTCTGCCCTCTCCAGGCTATAGTCACTGTCAACTCTGTGGCTATTCATTACAGCATCAACTTTTTGCAAGGAGGTTATAGGGAATTATACATCTTAGGCAATTTTATTCTGCTACTTAAAAATGACAGTATTCATATAGAAATCCTTTAAAGACAGTTGGTAGGGGTGGCTAGGTGGCACAGTGGATAAAGCACCGGCCCTGGAGTCAGGAGTACCTGGGTTTAAATCTGGTCTCAGACACTTAATAATTACCTAGCTGTGTGGCCTTGGGCAAGCCACTTAACCCCATTTGCCTTGCAAAAACCTAAAGAAAACCAAAACAAAACATAAAGACAGTTGGTAGCTGGGCCTTGAGTCAGGAAGATCTGAGTTTTAATCTAGCCTCAAACATTTACTCAATTTCTGGCCCTAGAATCTATTTGTTTCAATTTTATCAGCTATAAAATGGGAATAAATAAGAGACTTTATAATGCACATATCTTTTGAGGATCAAATAAGATAATATTTATAATTAGCACAGTGCTACTATATGGTAAGCTAAAAATGTTTATTACCTTCCCTTTCCCTTACCTCTTGCTAGATGGGGGCAAACAGGAGAATGAAAGGGCTGTGATGATGTTTTGTCCTTCATTCTCGAGGAAGACCATGACATCAGGGAGGTGATGCTATGACAAGCATGTGAATTGGGTTTGAGTAGGGTGTGGGGGCTGTGCTAAGTCACCAGCCTCACTTTCTCCTCCAGACCCATTTGGGACAAGTGACCAGATATGTATCAGGATGACTGGAGATGACCTTGGATGTGAGGCAATCAGGACTAAGTGACTTGCAGCTAGTAAATGTCAAGGGTCTGAGGTCACATATGCATTCAGGTCCTCTTGATTTTAAACTGGTGCTCTACTCACCACACCACCTTATTACATCATCACTCAAATACAGATCTAAATAATGAGAGAAATGTTAATTGTTCATGGGTAGGCCATGTCAATAAAATAAATAAAATAAAATAAAAATGAAAAAATACAGCAAATTAATTTACTTTTTTCAGTGTCACACAGATAAAATTACCAAGGAATTATTTTATAGAGCTAGAAAAAAATTAATAGCAAAACCCATTTGGAGGAATGAAAGGACAAGAGTGCTAAGAGAATCAATGAAAAAAAATGTGAAGGAAGGTGGCCTACTTAGTAATACCAGTCTCAAGCTATTCTGCTATTGGACAAAAAAGAAGTTGATCAGTCAAACAGTTTAGGTCCAGAATAAGAACACAGTAGCCTAGTGTTTGATAAACCCAAAGCTTCCAGTTATTGGTACAAGAAATCACTATAGGAAAAAAACTGCTAGGAAACTAGAAAATGTCTTGGTAAAAACTAGGCATGGACCATCATCTCATACCATATGCAAGAGAAGCTCAAAATATGCATCTGGCTTAGAAATAGAACATGAAATCAAAAACCAATTAAGAGAGCATGTATGGAATTACCTCTCAGGTCTATGATAAGAAAAGAGATAGAGAGAAGCAAGAGATAGAGATTCACATGAAGTAAAATGGATAATTTTGATGACATAAAATTAAAAAAATATTTTATAGAAACAAAAGCAAATTAGAAGAAAATCAGGAAACTGGGAGAAAATTGGAGCAAATTTCTCCAATAAAGTTCTTTAAAAATTTTGATTCAGTTCTTTTTAAGTTTGAAAAAGGGCTATAAAGCATGCTCCAAAAGAAGTTAAAGGACTATGTATAAGCTAGAAATGAAGAGCAAAGGCAAACGCATAATTTTCTTTAAACAGTTAAAGGACTGACATGTCTCTGTTGTTCTAGAAAACAGGACTAAGACCATAGAGTCAGCTTTTGGCCTTACATAGAAAGAATAAACAGAGTTCTTCAAAAATGAAATAAAGTGCCCTAGGAAATCATGAATATCCTTCTTAGGAGATGTCTAAGAAGAATTTGTATACCCTTATGGTAGATGCTATGGAAGAAGTCTCTTTCATGAAAATTCTGTAAAAAAATTAGAAATAAGAAACACCCCATTCTACCAGAAGAACATGTGAAAAATGGTTTGTTTTCTTCAATAAAGCGTACTTGAAATATATAGCTGTTTTTGAAGCACTCTAATCTAGTAATCTCCCCCAAATCAGTACACTTTGGCTGAGCTGGTAGGTTTTTTTCCTAACAAGATTTACATCTTTCCTAACTCAAAATACATTTCATCAACAAAATCTCTTAAATATTCTTTTCTATCTTTCAGATCCATATTCTCTCTTTCCTTTCCACCTTTCTCCCATCTATTGAGAAGGCAAACAATATATTAATTATCCATGTTAAATACGTAAAACATTTTCCCTATTAGTCATATCATAAAACAAAGTAAAAAAAATAAAGTTAGTGAAAAAATTATACTTCAGTTTGTATTCAGAGTTTAATAGTTCTCTCTCTGGAAGTTGATAAAATTTTTTTCATCCCACATGCTTTGGAAACATCTTGGATAATTTATTGATCAATGTAGCCTAGTCTTCCACTGTTGATCATATATTACAACATTGTTTTTACTGTGTAGAATTATTTCCTGGTTCTTCTTACCTCAATTTATTTCAGTTCATAGATATCTTTCCAGGTTTTTCTGAAACCATTGCTTATAGCATGTTAGTACTCCAAACCAATCATACACTACAACTTGTTCAGTCATTCCCCAATTTCTTTGCAATCAAAAAAATAACTGATATAAATATTAGGTCTTTTCCCCTTTGATCTCTTGGGTTGTTGGATCAAAGGGTATGTACAATTTTATAACTCCCTGGACATAGTTCCAAATTATACTCCACAATGATTGAACCAGTTCACTACTTTATAAGTAGTCGATTAATAAAGCTATTTTCCCTCATCTTTTCAAGCATCTCATTTGTCATTTCTGATGTGAGTGAGGTAATACTATAAATAAATAATACAAATAAATAATATTTGTTTTAATTTGGCATTCTCTAATCAATACCGATTAGAACATTTTAATACAATTTGATTTGATTTCTTCTGAAAACTGACCATATACTTAATCATTTATCAGTTGAAGAATGGATCTTATTTTTACAAATTTGCCTCAGTTCTTTATATATATTTGAGAAATGGGGCTTTATCAGAAAAAACTTGCTATAAAATTTTTGATATTACTTCATTATCTATGGTACCTTTTTGCAAATAAAATTTTCAGGAAAAAAGATCTAAATGGAAAAAAAATATTTATAGCAGCCATTTTATAGTGGCATAAAATTGGAAAATAATGGTATGCCCATCAACTAGGGAATGGATAAACAAGTTATGGCATATTATGGTGATGGAATACTATCATGCTAAAATGGAGTTTTAATTAGGCCTATTTTTTGCTTATGCTTTGTCTTGATTTGCCTTTTTTTGACTTCAGTTGAAATATAAAAGATTCTGCTTCAGTCCTTTATTTTAATTCTACTTATGTCTTTCTGTTTCAAATGTATTCCCTTTATATAACATAATGCTGGATTCTGATTCTAATTCATTGTGCTATTATATAACATTTTATGAATTAACTCATTCCATTCACATTCACAATTATTACTAATTGTATCAGGCTAAAATTGTTAGGCCAGAATTATCACAGGTAGTAGAGAAGCAATTCATACTCCATTGCATCTGAACTTCAGAGGCTGTCTTGAGGGTGCAATCATCTGTGAACAAAATGTCATGCACCATCTTACTCTCCATTTTGGTCTTGGCTTGTTACCTTTTCTTTCAAATTAAATAATTTACCAACAGTACAGAAGCTAATATTGATGCCATTTTTTTCTCACTGAAGACATCCAACAATATTGAGAAAACAGGAGAGCAAACACACTCCTTTGGTTACTGAGAAAGCATGCCATCATGAAAATGGCATACAATGCTGATAAACTTCTCTGGGCAACCCAGTTTCACAATGACCTTCTTTGGACACTCATGACTGACAGTATCAAAGGTCAACAAATATCAATTCTCCTGGCATTTCTCCTGGAGTGAAAAGGTACCAAACACCATGTTGGCCCTTCCAAAGTCTCTTGGGCATTTGCCCCTCTTGGGCAAATGATCATCTTCCAGAAGATCAATCAACAGCAAGAAAACAGAGGTCCTCTATCAGTCAGCATATCTATAGATGGAATAATTGATCACATTAAAGAGAGAAATTGTGAATGTTGTCTACATAGAATATGAAGTTGATGCATGAATTATCAGAGCTATGTTAGCATTTGGGAGGCTCCAAAAGAGTGGGAGAGAAGAGGTATCACGTTGCCTACTAAACTAAAACTCTATAGAGCTCTGTTGATGCCAATACTATTACATATGTGTGAAACAGAGAGTCTACCAGAAAACTGAACTGCTTCTACATGAATTGTCTCAGGAAGATCCTATAGATTACCTGACAAGAGAAGATACCAAACACTGAGGTCCTTCTAAGGCTGAACTTCTAAGCACTTAGACTCCATTATAGAAAGCATAACTTTGATGGGTTGGCAATGTTGTTTGAATGCAAATGCATTTACCCCCAAAAATTGTTTATGGAGAACTCACAAGGTAAGCCCTCACAAGGTGGTTGAAATTGTATAAGGAAACTCTCATAATATCGCTGAAGGTTGTGAGACATGGAAAATGCTGGCAGCATTCGTCTGCATCTCTTCCTTGCTTATGGGTCTCTTTTGTGTGAGAAAAAAATTTCCCCATTTTACCTCTCCCTTCCCAATTTCCCAGTACATCCCTCTTTCTCACTCCAACATTTTTTGAGACACCCTAATATAATCAACTCATACTCACACTTTCTCTGTAGACACTTTCCAATTATCCTAATAATGATAAAATTCTTTTAAATTGCATATATTATCTTCTCATATAGAAATGTAAACAGTTTATTGAGTCTATTATAATTACTTTTTTCATCTTTTCTTTTTTGTGATAATCTTGAGTCTCTTGTTTGAGTGAGGGAAGGAAGGAGGGAGGAAGGAAGGAGGGATGGGAGGGAGGGAGAAAGGAAGGGAGGGAGGGAGGAAGGAAAGGAGAAAGTGAGGAGGGAAGGAAGGAAGGAGGAACTTCTGACCAATTATTTGACCTCCTCACCATCTCTGAGTTGAGAGCTACTGAAGAAGCTGCTGCTGCCAGTAAGCCTGCATCCAAAGTCTAGCTCCTGTGTTTCTATTGTCCTCTGGGCCTTTGAATATTCTGGTGTTAACGACCTCTCTCTCTTCTATGGTCCTCTTACGTTATCCTAGACTTTATAAATATCTCTCATTGACTTTCTATGGGCAATGCCACTCAAAAATTTGATTTTAGACTTTATTTTGAAGTTGTTTAGAGGAGAACATTGGGAATTTTATCTGGGAGTTAGTCTGTACTTTGCCATCTTCATTCCTCTTGATATTTTCTATTATGGTCTTATAAAGACATCTTTTATGACTTTTTCTTGGAAATGTTAGGGAAAAAGTAATACAAATTAGCAATCATTTTTATTGCTTAAATTCATAAACATTTCCTGTCAAATTGTACTTATACCATTATGAGACCACCCAGAAACAGAAAAAATGTTCCAAGTTTCAATTCAATTCAATGATTGAATCTCTGATTCTCAAACATCACCATTCTCTATGCATTGTCTCAGACTATTCCCAATAGTCCTCCTTCTCTTTCTTCCTTTAATTCTTGCCCTGTTTAAGATTCAACTTTAATGCAAATTTTCCCTGATCCTACTAGTGTATCATGATCTTCACTAGGACATTAAGTCCTACTTGACTTTCATTTGTAATGCATTTATTCTAAGCTATTAAATATTCAGTAGAATGTAAACTCATTGAGGGAAGGAGACACTTTTCATTTTTGTCTTTGCATACTGACTACCAAGCCTGCTTGCTGGAACATAGTAGATACTTGAAGAATTTGATAAATTAAATACTTCTTGATAGCTTTATAAGCTGTGAAACTCTTTCAGTTACCTAACAAAATGATTTGAACATATTAGCCTGCAAATACATTTTTAACAGCTGACCAGTGAAATAATGCTTAGTTTGAAAAAGTTGCTACTTAAATCACATTTTGAAAAATATACAAAAAATCTATCTTGCGGTAAACATACAGAACCCCAAGTAAGTATGTTTTGACAAGATAAACTAGTCTCATAATCACAAAGCAACAACAAAATATTAAAAACAAATGTAGAGAACAAAATGGTTTTCATTATTAAGATAGAGCTGCAGTGTTATTGTGGTTTGGGATCTGATGAAAAACCTTTTCAACCTTACTCCTTTACCCTTTTCTAAGTAAAAGCAATTTCAAATTGCTAGGGGAAATTTACACTTTTAAAAATTCATTGAAAAGGAAACCATTAGGAAAAATATAAAGAATTTTCTATTCCTTGTCCTGGTATAGTGAGTCTATTTAAATTTAAGCTAGAACATGAAGGTAGAAAGTAGAACCCATAGAAACAAGCAAGTCCTCAAAAAATCCCATACAAAACAATTCCAACACATGGTAAAAAATGTTTTTTTTTTTTTTCACCAGAAAGTCTCAACCAGTACCTTTTGAATTCCTGCTGGAGACTCCAAGACATTGTTCTCTGATCCGTTGCTTCGGTTAATCATTCGCCACATTTGGGAATACATGCTATCCCTCTCAAAAGGATTCATCCCCTTCATGCGAACATGTTCATAAACTGCAGAGTCCAAGACAGTGCCATAAGGAATATCTGTTTGCCTTGAAAGATCCTGGAGAGACCTTCATTGTTGGGAGAGAAGAGAGATAAGACAAATGAGATCATGGCTGCAAGCAAGCCAAAATAGACAGCTGGAGGCAAGTTAATGCAACATGTGTGAAGACAATTGTCAAGGTCCTTGGTTTGTTTGATTGGTTTGGAAAAAAAGTGAAAGCTATGAGAACTGTCTTTACATTTGTAACTATAAGTAGAAAAACAAGTTTAGGCAATGATTTTAAACAATAATCACTTTCTTCATGAGAGAAAGTTCTGGTTTCTACAACGTAGTAAACTAAATTAGAAGACAATTACATAATAACTTGAAGTAATTTCTCCTTTTTTCTGTATTTTACCAGAGAACAAGCTGAAAGGTGAAAGATTAAAAATCATTATTTCAATATTGCTGCAAAATACTCTATGTAGGCACTAGTGGGATTGATGAAGTTAACCTAGTAGAGAGCATATTATTTTGGCTATCTTGTTTCATATAAACAATATGTTTTCAGCTGAAATGTATATTTATTTCATGTAAGAGCTCAACATTATGCTCTGGGGAAGCATTGTAATATAATTTTCAGTCATTTATTTATTTATTTTTTATGACCTCTAAGTGGTTTGTTCATTATATTTGCTCTAGTAATTTTTAAAAGACTATCTATTCCAAATACACTTGTAGCAGTTATAGAAAAGGAAAGGAAATACAAATAAATGTATATGGATTTCCTACTTTTAGAACTTAGTATACCAACACTTTGGTGTAGCAGATGTGAACCTAATGTGAACCTCAGTTTACCTAATGTAGTATAATGAGTCATTATCAGACAATTAATTTTTGTACTAAAACACAGAGAAAAATGAACTGATTATTCAGAGTATTGTTTAAGGTTTCTGAAAAATCATTGTGCTGTGAATAACTATGGGAACACATTCCAACTTTGTTAGCAATGTTCAGTAATGTTTCACACATTCAACACTAATGGCTGACTTTTATGCTTAAATGTAAATATTAGGTAACCAGCATTATGGTGGCATGCTACAAATTCTTTATATTCTCTGGGTATTTAAACACATTTTTTTTATTTTTTTATTTTTATTTTATTTTATTTTTGTGCAAGGCAAATGGGGTTAAGTGGCTTGCCCAAGGCCACACGGCTAGGTAATTATTAAGTGTCTGAGACCAGATTTGAACCCAGGTACTCCTGACTCCAAGGCCAGTGCTTTATCCACTATGCCACCTAGCCACCCCCTAAACACATTTTTTAAAAAAAGACAGTAATTTCTCCAAGGCACAAATGGTCCCTCGGCAAAGAAATTCATCTGGTAAATACTCCTAATCTCTTCCTAGGAATTTGCAAAGTGATTAATGATTTCCTGAAAGTTTTATCCCTTATAGTCTGTAATAGGATATGAACAGTGGGGAGTAATAATTGGCAGTAATTGTTTTCATACATGTTCAACCCATTTCAGGAACTATGTGTTAGGAAAATACTCTTAGGAAGCATGGTTTCTAATGATTTCCTCCCTCTTAATAAAATAACTTGTGATTTTTAAGAGCTCCATGTAGCTAAATAATTTTTAAATAATTGTTGTTGAGTTGTTTCAGTTCTGTCCAACTCTGTGACTTCATTTGGTGTTTGTATGGAAAAGGTATTGGAGTGTTTGCAATTTCCTCTACCAGCTCATTTTATAAATGAGGAAAATGAGCAAATAAGGTTGTTTCTTGTCCAGGATCACATAGCTAGTAAGTATCTGAGACCAAGTTTGAACTCATGAAGATGAGTCTTCTTAATTCTAAGCCCAGTGATCCACGCACAAAAATTTCTAAAATGCACTGATTGCTCCTGGCATAACCATCACCTAAACTATCTAAAACAATCTAAAAATATTACATAAATTACTATAAAATACAGTAATTTTCCCAAGTTGGAAATAATCCCTTGGCATCATGTCAATATTTTTTATCTCTTCCTTGGAATTTCTAGAAAAAATGACTTGTGATTTCCTGACAGACTAATAATTCCTTATTATTAATAAGTCTGTAATGGGAAATGAAAAGAGGGAGGAGGAATTATCTCATGGACTACCAGTCTTCATGATCTAAGGGAAAATGAGTTTCCAAGTATATTTTTTAGCTTTTAAGCTAATTTCATTATTGGAAAAGGTAAACTAAAGTGAGAGTTCATATAAATAATGGAAACCTAAGCAGAATAATAATAACAAAAGCTTGTCTTGGCTGGGCTACAAATCTATACACTTCTGTGAGGGCAGGTGCTCCTAGAATAAACCATAATTATGTTTGTTATATTGCTTCAATAAGAATTTTGTTTCCAAAGAACAATTTATTGCACATTTACTATTGTCTGGAGTAGTGAATGAGAACATATCAAATATTAACATTTAACACATTTCCTACTGTTTGAGTAAGAGCACTTTAAAGTGAAAACAAGACTCATTATTTAAAAAAAATAACTCAAGGACCAAATAGAGATAGCCATATAGGCTTATGCTGGAACCAGACATATCTGGATTAGAAGAAGCCGTACTGAGGTATATTAAGATTTTGACCAGTATAAAACTGCCATTTGCTACCTAGACATTATTAAAAAATTAACAAGCTGCATAATGACTATTCAGAAGGCTTTCATTTGGTGACATTAATATTATGGGAGGAGTATTTTAAGGATATTTGTAAACAAATGTATTTAATCACCATTTGACCTAAATTTCATGATAGCAAAATTTGAATATTCAGTTTCCCTTTTCTCATTTTTTTTTTTTTTACCCTGCCTCTTCCAAACCTAACATGAAATCATGGTATGGAAATTGTGGTATCAAAATCAATCTACCGGGAAATGTCAATAGCATAAAATGCCAAATTTTGACTTTATCTAAAGGGAAGAACATAAGGCAGCATCATTTGTGAAGGTTAGATTTCTTTAGAATGAAAAGTAATGCTAAAAAAAGTGACGGGGTTGCTGTAGATAATATAAATCAATGTTAGCAATTGTTTCGCAAATCTTCATGTTATGTTTTATAAAAGCTGGAGAAGTAAAGGTTAGCAATGACACAAAGTTAGCAGGAATAGTATGTTCTGGAGAAACATGATTTCTGTCTTGAACTATGTAAGTGCTCTGTCATGGTGAGAAGTTGTAGAGAAACCAATTTTGGTTAAATATAAGTAAAAAATGCTTCACATTTTGAATTGCCCAAAAGCTTCACTGTAAAAATGATATCTGGAGAATTTACCTCTTGGGTTTATTACAAGAATCAAATGGGATAATGTTTTAAGGTACAAACTTAAAGCACCATTTAAATGTCAGTTTGTATTATTATTATCTTCCAAGTGGAATAAGCTTTCTCAGTAGGCAGATGACCCATTAGTGTATAAAAGCTTCTCCGGAATATTCTAGTATGTCATTAATATTGCATATCATAGTTTTCTGTGTACGTGACTCATCCCACAAGTAGACTGTTAATGAGCAGAGAAATTAGGTATTATCCTGAATTTCCATCTCCCTCAGCAGAACAGGGTTCTACACACAGAAGTTACTTAGCAATTCTGAATAAATAAATGAACAGATGACTTTTGTTTATTTTCCACTGTAATTCTGAAATACCCTCAGTAAAAATTACAGTCTGTCAAACTTGTCATTTTCCATTTTAACATGCCAAAACTAGTATAAGTGAGAAAACCTGAATGACAAAAAGAAAAGTACATGCATATAGCTTATTGTTAGAGGAGATATATGCTTAAGAAACATGAAACAGAAAATAAGTTCCATTGATTGAAGCTTTGTTGTAATTTTAATTCTAATAGGGTTTTAGATTCTATCATAAACTCCTAAAATTAATACCTTTGCAACTCAGGTTGCATTTTTCCCCCCCAAAAAAATAATTTCTGAGAGAGGCTGATTACAAACTAATGAGAATCAGCAATATAGTATCATGACTTAAATATGATAAGAAAAGGGGCTGAATTGGTGAAATCTTGTCTTTTCTCTACACCTTAAAATCTTAAAAAGAAACCCAGGGCACCAGGAGGTTAAATGCCTTAATATAGAGTCTCTTTGTATGTGTCAGAGGGAGGACATCTACCTAAATCATCTTGGCTTTGAGGTCAGTTCTATCCATCATGCTATGCTGCTTCTCTATATAGTCCAAATAAAATACTGGGATATATTAATAGGTCTATCATTCATTTTAAGAGTGTTCCCTTGACACATATCAGCTATTTGTCCCTGGGTAAGTCACTTAACCTCTCAGCTCTTGAGGACTATAAGCTTTAGCCTGACAGTCATAGGCATTGGGAGTTTTAAGCCTTCTTTCTGACACATATTATCTGTGTGACCAAGGACACATTAATCTTTCTGTGTCCTAGGCAATAATCTCTAAGTCTATAAGTTACAAGACAAACTATTGTTCTATATTGGTGGAGAAAATGTCCACATGAGGAGTTCCTTACATCAATGAAATCCAAGGTTATCTCCCCAAATGACTAAAATAACTAGGAAAATAAGTGAAATTAATAAAAATACATTAAATTTTTTTTTTGCAGTTGGTATTCTTAAAAGGGCAGTGAGATGGCACAGTGGATAGAGTGCTGGACATGGAATCAGGAAGACCTGAGTTCAAATCCAGCCTCGGACACTTCCCAAGCTATGTGACCTTAGTCAAGTCAATTAATTTCCTCATCTGGAAAAGGAGCTGGAGAAGAAAAAGGCAAACTACTCCAGTATCTTTGCCAAGAAAACCACACATGAGGGGATGAGGTGTTGAACATAGTTCATCAACTAATTAACAACAAAAACTGCATTTGTCACCCTTCCACCAAAGCCTAATCCCCCCATTCCTATTTCTGTTGAAGGTACTACTATTCCTCTAATTATTAGTTCATAGTCATCCTTGACTCTTTCCTCTCTGTCACCTTGTGAATCCAATGACTGAGTTTAGCCAATAATATTTCAACAATATGCAATGCATGTTTCCCCTAATTATAAGAAAACTCATAACATAACCACACTAATTCAGGTCCTCATTACTTCTCACTAGTCTTAAAAACTTCTAAACAGTTTCCTTGAATTTAATCTCTCCCTTCTCCAATTCATCCTCCAGATAACCACCAGATTTATTTCCCTGCTCAAAAATGTTTAAAGCTTCTCATTTTATGAATGAAACACATGTTTATCTATGTCTTTAATAAGCTGCCTTCAACCTAGCATTTCAGGACTATTGAACATTATCCTTCTGCATGAGCATGTCATTCTTTTTTTTTTTAGTTTTTTTTTGCAAGGCAAATGGGATTAAGTGACTTGCCCAAGGCCACACAGCTAGGCAATTATTAAGTGTCTGAGACCGGATTTGAACCTAGGTACTCCTGACTCCAAGGCCGGTGCTTTATCCACTGCCCCACCAAGCCACCCCAAGCATGTCATTCTTGCCAAAATTGCCCATGTTCATTTTTCCATTCTATCTATGGTGTCTGCATCTTTCCAGAGGCTATCCCATATTCCTGTGATTCCCTCGTTACCTCTGTCTCATGGAATCCTCAGGTACGATGCCTCCTGCTAGAGTAAAGATTCTAATTCAGAGTTTGCAGAGCACAAAGGATCTAGGGACTGATTTCAGGACTTGGAGGAAAAAAATACAACTTTTTCCAACATTAAAAGGTTTATTTTTATTATTATATATTTTATGCATTTAAAGATATTTTTTCTGAGTTATGTTCATAGTAGTCCATAGGACTTGTTAGAATCTCAGAGGGGTTTACAACACATTAAATGTTAAGAATTCCTTTATAAGAATAAATTTGTCCTGATACTATCTAGTTGTTATCACCAGAAATTGCTTTTATAAAAGTCTATTTTGTATGTGTTTTATATTAAGTTTTCTCTGGGCATATGATGGTCTCTGAAAAATGACGACCAAAAACATATGCCTCTTGATCTTTGGTTAAGCTTCTAGCATGAAATCTAACATATAATTAGTTCTAATTGAATGAATTAATGAATTAGTGACCTTTAAAATAATAACAATTCTCATTCATATGATGCTATTCATCTTGTAAAGAATTTTCCTTCCAATAAACTTTTAGGAAAGTTATGCAAGTAACAGACAAAAGAGGAACTCCGAGGCTTAGAGATTAAGTGATTTTCCTAGATCATGAAGGTAGGTTGAATAAAATCAAGAATTAAAACTCAAGTGTCCTAAATCTAAATCTTGTTGTAGGTAATCTAACTTAACTGAAAGTTAAGCCTGAAATTTTGCATTAAAATTTAGGTTTCCCTCCATATCTGACATGTTTTAACTTTTTCTGCACTCTAGTAGTTGTTATTGGTAATAGATCTCACTAGTCCCATGAATTCATTAGAAAATCCTTAATTAGACATTAAGGAAATCATAGTATTTAATTAAACAGTCATTTATTAAGTATCTATAACCAAAACACAGTTGAGCTGCAAACTGATCTGAGGAAGCTTCTGGTATCACAACATAATTTGCACTCAGGTTGGATGAATTATATATTTTTAAAAATAATTTTTTGTTGTTTGGGTTGTTTAAATTACTTATATAACCCCAAATATCTCTCCTGCTCTACCTCATGAAAAGCAAACATAACAAAAATGTTTAAAAGGGGGAAAATTGTTTAGTAAAGAAAAAGAAAAAAATGCATGTAGCACATCCTTAGTATTTCACTTATACGAAGAAATAGGGAGAATTATTTTCTAGTAACTTATCTTCAGGGCAAAACTTGATCATAATAATATCATACCATTCAATTCATTTTTTGATTTTGCCTATTTCTATTCTTGGAGTCATTGAGCATATTATTTTCCTATTTCTATTTCCTATTTCATTTTACTTCAGTTCATGTCATTCCATGCTTCTCTGTATTCATCATAGTTATAGTTTTTCTTATAGTAGAATGAAATTCTATCATATTAGTAAAATATAGTTAATTAAGCTATTATCTAACCCACAGTCATCTATTTGTTTCCAATTCTATACTCTTATAAAAAGTGCTACCATAAATATTTTGGTACATATGAATTATTTTTATTTTTTAATCTCTGGGATATATGCAAAGAAACATTTTTCTGTGCTAATGGGTGTAGATGTTTTGGTGATTTTCTTTCTTTTTTTTAAAGTGTTTAGTATTTTATTTTTCCCAAATTACATGTAAAAACAATTTTAACATTCATTTTTAAAACTTTTGAATTCCAATTTTTTCCCTTGCTCCTTCCCCATTACTCTCATTGAGAAAGCAAGAGATTCAATATAGGTTATACATGTGTAGTCATGCAAAACATATTTCTGTATCAGTAATTCTGGGAAAGAAAACACAAACAAAAATTGTAGAAAAATACAATAAAAAGTTTTCTTCAATGTGTACTCAGGCATTATCAATTCTTTCTCTGAAATGGATAGCATTTTTCTTCATAATTCTTTCACAGTTGTCTTAGATTGGGGCAGCTAGGTTGCGCAGTGGATAGAACACTGACCCTGGAGTCAGGAGTACCTGAGTTCACATCTGGCCTCAAACACTTAATAATTACCTGGCTGTGTGGTCTTGGGCAAATCACTCAACCCCATTGCCTTGCAAAAAAAACAAACAAACCCAAAAACTAAACTAAAAAAAAAAAAAAAAGAATTGTCTTGGATCACTGTATAGCTGAGTATAGCCAAGTCATTTGTAGTTGATCATCTTCATATACAAAACATGTCACTTTGCATCAGCTTCTTCTATATGTCTTTCCAAATTTATCTAAGAGCATCCTGCTCATCATTTCTTAAACGGGCAATATTATTCCATTGCAATCACATACCACAATTAGCTCAGTCCTTCCTCAATTGATGGGCATCCCCTCAATCTTGAATTCTTTGCCACTAGAAAAGAACTACTATAAATATTTTTGTACATTTCCATTTTTGTTTTTATCTCTGTATGGATATCAACCTGGTAGTAGCATTTCCAGGTCAAAAGGTAGGCAGGGTTTTATAGCTCGTTATGCATAGTCCCAAATTGCTCTACACAATGGTTGAATTTAGTTCACAGTTCCACCAACAATGTGAAAATGTCATATTTTCCATATTCCTTCTAACTTGTTATTTTCCTGTTCTAGGAGTCAATATAATAAAAGTACCTCATAATTGCTTTAATTTGCATTTATCCAATTATTTTTTAAAATGGCTATAGATAGATTTGATTATTTCATCTGACAACTATTCTTATCTTTTGATCATTTACCATTTAGGGAATGATTAGTATTTTTAAACAAATTCACTTTAACTCTAGTTATTTGAGAAGTAAGGTTATTATCAGAGAAACCTGCATCAAAATTTTTTCCCCAACTTACTTTGGCTAAAGTGTTTCACTCTATTCCACTCCCCCCACATTATTCTATTTTTCTCTTCTTTTATCTGTCCCTCCTAAAAGGTTTCACTTCAGACTACTGTCTCCCCCAATTTTCCCTCTCTTCTATCACTCCCTACCTTTTTCTTATCCACTTTCTCTTCTACTTTCATGCAGGATAAGATAGAGTTCTTTATCCAATTGAGAATGTATGTTATTTCCTCTTTGAATCAATTCCTATGACAATAAGGTTCTCAGTCTCCATCATACCTTTCCCCTCTTTCCCTCCACTGTAAAAGCTTTTTCTTGTCTCTTTTTTTTTTAATTTTAGAAAGTTTTTTTCAATTTTGAGTTTTACAATTTCCCCCCATCCCCCACAGAAGGAAGTTTGCTAGTCTTTACATCATCCCCATAGTACGGCTCGATCTAAGTTAAATGTTATGACAGAGAAATCATATCCTTAAGGAAGAAACATATAGTATGAGATAGAGCAGAATTACATAATAAGACATTTTAAAAAAAAAATTAAAGGTAATAGTCCTTGGTCTTTGGTCAAATTCCACAATTCTTTTATTGCAATATGATCTGAGAAAGAAATTCACTATTTCTGCCTTTCTGTAGTTGATCATTAGGTTTTATGCCCTAGTTCATGGTCAATTTTTATCTAAGTGCCATGTACTGCAGAAAAAAAAGTATATTCCTTTTTATCCCCATTCAGTTTCCTCCATAAGTCTACCATATCTAGATTTTCTAACAATCTAGTTATCTCTTTAACTTCTTTCTTTTTTATTTTATGGTTAGAGTTATCTAAATCTCTAAGTGGGAGGTTGAGGTCTCCCACTAGAGTTTTATTGTCTTTGTCTTCTTGTAATTCCTTCAACTTCCCTTCTAAGAATTTGGATGCTATATCATTGGGTACATATATATTTAGTATTGAAATTACTTTATTTTCTATGGAACCTTTTAGGAGGATATAGTTTCCTTCCTTATCTCTTCCAATAATATCTATTTTTGCATCTTCTTTGTCTGAGATAAGGATTGCTACCCTACTTTTTTCACTTCAGCTGAAGCAAAATATATTTTGCTCCAATCTTTTACCCTTATTTTATATGTTTCTCTCTGCTTCAGATCTTGTCCCTTTTTTTGTGAGATAATTTGCCCTATTTTTATCTTTTCATTTCCCTTTCTCACTTACATTCCTCATTCACCCCTTAATTTTATTTTTTAGATACCATCCCTTCATATTCAACTCTCGTGTGTGCCCTCTGTCAATACACACACACATGCGCACGCGCGCACACACACACACATGCACACACTCCTCTCTTTCCTAAAAATATGAAAGGTCTTATGAGTTGTATCATCTCATTCCCATAGGAATGTTCAGTCTTATAAAATCCCTTGTCTGTTAACCTTTTTAATGTTTCTCTTGAGTGTGTATTTGAAAGTCAAATACATGAAGAATGCTTGAATGTCTTCTATTTCATTTGAATGTCCAGTATTAGCATTGAAGAATTATATTAAGTTTTGTTGAGTTGGTGATTCTTTGTTGTAATTCTAGCTCCTCTTTTTTCTGAAATACAGTATTTCAAACCCCTCACTGCTGTAATCCATTTATGTAGAGACTGTAAATCTTTTCGTTATCTTGGCTTCAATTGAATGATACTTTTATTGTTTCTTTCAGGCTGTCTCTCATATTATCTTTTTGACCTGGGAGTTCTGGAATTTGGCTAAAAGATTCCTTCGGGATTTTATTTTGAGACCTCTTTCTGGAAGTAATTGGTAAATTCAATTTCTATTTTATTTTCTGGTTCTAGAATACCAAGATAATTTTCTTGATAATTAATTGAATGATGTCTAAGCTCTTTTTTTAATCATTGTTACTAGTTCATTGATTTTTAAATTATCTTTCTTTGATCTATTTTCTAGCTCAGTTGTCTTTCCAATGATATATTTCACATTATTTTTTATTTTTTCATTCTTTTGGTTTTGTTTTATTTTTTCTTGATTTCTCCTAAAGTCATTAACTTCCACTTAATCAATTCTAATTAGTAAGGAATTATTTTATTCAGGGAACTTTTTTTAAACCTGCTTTTCCATTTGACCATTTGTACTTTTTTATGGAATTTTTTTCTTCAGGGAATTTTTGTACCTCTTTTTCCATTTAACCAATTCTGCTTTTCAAAGCATTCTTCCCTTCATATTTTTTTTCTTTTTTCTTTTACTATTTGGCCTAGTTTGTTTTTTAAGGTATTATTTTCCTTGGTATTCTTTTGTGTCTTCTTCATTAAACTGTTGATTCTGTTTTTCATGATTTTTTTTACACGTATAATCATGTTTTACCATATTTCCAGATTAGTCATGTTGTAAAAGAGGAATGAGAATTAAAGGGGGGAAAACCATAAAAAGAAAGAAAAACATAAAATAATTTTTAAAAAGTGACAATAGCGTGCTTTGCTTCTGCATTCATACTCCATAGTTCTTTCTCTGTATGTGGATGAAATTTTCTCTAATAAGTTTCTCAGGATTGTCCTTGATCACTGGAGTGTTGAGAGAAATTGCACCCATCATAGTTGATCATGTCACAATGTTGTTGTTAATATGTACAATGTTCTTTTGGTTCTGTTCACTTCACTTCACTTAGTCTTTCCATGTTTTGCTAAAGTCTGACTGCTTATGATTTCTGGCAAAATAATAGTATTCCTTAAATTTTATATACTAAAACTTGCTCAGTCATTCCCCAATTGATGGACATCCCTCAATTTCCAGTTCTTCTCTTGCCACCATCTTGGTTCCACCTCTCAATTTCCAATTCTTTACCATTACTAAAAGCTGCCATAAATATTTTTGTTTTAGTGGGTCTTTTCCTCAATTTTTTTTATGATAACTTTGGGATATAGTAGTGGCTTTGTAGAATCAAAGGATTCCCACAGTTTTATTGCCCCTTGTACATAATTTCAGATTGCTCTCTCCAGAATGGTGGGATGAGTTCATAACTCCACCAATAATGCCTTGGTGTCCCAATTTACTCACATACATCCTCTTCAGCATTGATCATTTCCCTTTTCTGTTATCTTAGCCCATTTGACAGGTGTGAAGTGGGACCTCAGAGTTGTTTTGATTTGCCTTTCTATAATTAATAATGATTTGGAGTATTTTTCATGACTATTGATAGTTTTAATTTCTTCATTTGATAATTGCTTATTCATAACTTTTGATCATTTATAATTTACTGAATGACTTAAAATTTTAAACATTTGATTTAATTCTCTCTATATTTTAGAAATGAATCCTTTATCAGAAACACTAATTGTTAAATTTTTTTCCCCAGCTTTCTGCATTCCTTCTAATCTTGGCTGCATTAGTTTTGTTTGGCAAAATCTTTTTAATATAATGTAGTGAAAATTATGCATTTTTCAAATTATGATATTCTCTCTCTTTTTGGATGATAAGCTTCTTCCCTCTCCATAGACTAGGCAGACTATATCTTGTTCTTTCAACTGGTCTATGTGATCATCCTTTATATCTAAATTCTATACCCATTTTGATCTTATTTTGATATAGGATATGAGATGTGGATCTATCTCCAGTTTTTACCATACTATTTTCTAGTTTTCCCAGCAGTTTTTGTCAAATAGTGTCTTTGGTTTTATCAAACTGTAGATTACCATAGTCATTTACTGCTGTTTCTTCTTAATCTCTTCCACTAATCTTCTCTATTTCTTAGCCAGTACAGGCAGTTTTGATACCTCCTTTTTTATAATATAGATTTAGATCTGATGTAGCTATACCCTTCCTTTGCATCTTTTTCACTAATTTTTTTCATATTCTTGATCTTTTGTTACTTCATAAGTTCTGTTACCATTTTTCCTAACACTGTAGAAGAGGGTTTTGATAATATGACTGGTATGGTACTGAATAAATAATTTAATTTGGGTAAAATTGTCATTTTAATTATATAAGCTCTATTTAACCGTGTACAATTAACATTTTTCCAGTTGTTTAGATCTTACTTTATTTGTATAAAAGTATGTTGTAGTTGTATTCATATGGTTTCTGGGTTTGTATTGGAAAGTAGATAGCAAGTATTTTATATTGTCTTCAGTTACTTTAAATGGCATTTCTCTTTTTTATCTCTTGCTCTGGGACTTTATTGGTCATATATAGAAATGCTGATGATTTATGTGAGTTTATTTTATATCCTGCTACCATGCTAAAGTTGTTCATTGTTTCAAGTAGTTTTTTTAGTTGATTTTCCAGGAGTCTCTAAGTATACCAACCTATCAATTGCAAAGAGTGAAAGTTTTGTTTCCTCATTGCCTATTCTAATTCCTTCCATTTCTTTTTCTTTTCTTATCGCCAGAGCTAACATTTCTAACACAGTATTGAATATTTGGGATGATAATGGCCATTCTTGTTTCACCCCTGATCCTATGGGAAATGCTACTAGCTTTTCCTTATTACCTATAATGCTTGCTCATGGTTTTAGATAGATACTGCTTATCATTTTAAGGATGATTCTATTCCTTAACCCTGTGCTATATTTTTGTCAATAGCTTTTTCAGGACCTATGGAGATAATTATATGATTTCTGCTAATTTTGTTATTGAAAAGGTCTATTATGCTGATTGCTTTTCTAATATTGAATTCATCCTGCAGACCTGGGATAAATGCTACCTGATCATGGGGGCATTTTCCAAATAATACCTTGCTATAATATCTTTACTAAAATTTCGCATCAATTTTGATTGGGGGGGTTGGTCCTTATTTTTCTTTGATTCTTCCTGGTTTGGGTATCAACATCTTGTTGGTATTATAAAAGGGATTTGACAGAACTCCCTCTTCTATTTTAAAAATAGTTTACGTGAAATTTGAGTTAATTTTTCTTTAAATGTTTGTAAGAATTAATTTATAAATCCATCTGGTAATGAAGATTTTTTCTTAGGAAGTTTATTGATGGTTCTTTAAATGTCTTTTTCTGAAATGGGTCATTTAATATTTTATTTCCTTTTCTGTTAATCTGGGGAGTTTATATTTTTGCTAAAAATCATTCATTTTACTTATTTCATCTTATTTGTTGGCATGTAATTGGGCAAAATAGCTCCAAATTATTACTTTAAATTCCTCCACATTGGTGGTCAGTTCACCCTTATCATTTTGGTTATTGGCAATTTTGTTTTCTTTCTTTTTCTTTAAAATAAGATTAATCAAAGGTTTATCTATTTTATTGTTTTTAATTAAATAAACTTCTAGTTTTATTTACTCAATAGTTTTATTATTTTCAATTTTATTCATTGATTTTCAGAATTTCTAATTTGGTGTTATTATAGGAATTTTTAAATTGTTCTTTTTCTAAACTTTTTAGTTGTATTGATCTCCTCTTTATTTTCTTCAAGTAAGTATTTTGAGAGGAAAAGTTTCCCCTATTAAATTCTTTGGTTGCATCCCACAAGTTTTGATATGATGCCTCATTTTTGTCATTGTTCAATGAAATTGTTGATTATTTCTATGATTTGTTGTTTGATCTATTCATCCATTAAAATTTGGTTTAGTTTCCAAATTATTTTTTATTTGTCTTAGCATGGTCAATTATTATATATAATTTTTTATTGCATCTTCATCTGAAAATGATGCTTTTAATATTTCTGCTTTTCTGAATTGATTATGAGGTTTTTATGCCCTAATACAAGGTTAGTTTTTGTGTAGGTGCCAAGTACCATTGAGTAAAGGTATATTCCTTTCTATTTCCTTTCTGTTTTCTCCACAAGTCAATCATTTCTAACTTTTCTAAAATTCTATTCACTTTCTTAATTTCCTTCTTGTTTATTTTCTATTTAGATTCCTCTACCTATTTTATTTGATTTACAAAATCATTTTTGAGCCTTCCAACAAGGTTTTATACCAATTTATATTTTTCTTGGAGGTTTTTGGATATAGGAACTTTGACTCTTCTATCTTGTGCTTTGATCATCCTTTTCAACAGTAATTTTCTAAGGTCAGAATGATTTTTTTGGTTGTTTGCTCATTTTTCAGGCCATTTCTTGACTTTTAACTCTTTGTTAAAGTAGAACTCTGCTTCCAGTATGGAAAAAGAAAAATGGTAAAAAGGGATATGGATAAGAGCAGTTAGGTGGCACAGTGAATAGAGTAGAGGCCCGGGAGTCAGGACCTAAATTCAAATCTGACCTCAGACATTTAATAATTACCCAGCTGTGTGACCTTGGGCATGTCACTTAACCCTATTGCCTTAAATAAATAAAATTTTAAAAAAAGATATGGATAAGCAATTCTCAAAGGAAGAAATATAAGGTATTAACAGTCATGCAAAAAATTCTCTAATGATTAAAAAAATGAAAATTAAAATAACTGAGAATCAATTTTATACCCAATGCATAATTAGTAATTACTTTAAAAATTAGAAAAAAAGATAGTTATTAGTAGACTGTCAGAAAATATGTAAATTTGTATAGTTTAGTGGAGTTGTGAAATGGTTTAGTCATTCTGCAAAGCAATTAAGAACTTTACTCAGTTACTAAACTGTGTAAGGCTCTTTAACCTAGTATTAACACTATTCCTCTTTTGTTTAGTTTTGAACTATTCCTTTATTTATCTAGCTTTTTCCTTCCCCCCCCCTCTCTCCCTCTTCTAATTTATTTATGAAGTGACCTTTAACTAAGTCATTTTGTATCCCTCTTGTTTAAGCATCAAGTTCACATTTATATCAAAGAAGGAATCTGGTAGATACTATCTTTTCCTATTTTTGCAGTTTATATAATATTGAAACTGGTGGAATTCATTTATAAAAACACTTTGTCAGCTTCTTGCTGTTGGGTTTCTGTTAATTTGGGCATTTCATGTATTTGTAAAAACACTTTACTCTTTATTTACCAGTTTGATGTGTGAATTGCTCTAAATTTTGCTAATTTCTTCTTTCATTTTATGAGTATCTATTTTGATATTCTATTGTGGTGGTTTTAATTGTTATCTGCATATATATACATATCTATCTATCTATCTATCTATCTATCTATCTATATATATATATATATATGTATATGTAAAAACAAATGTCATTCCCCTAAAAGTGCTCTTGATGAAACATAGAAGTTTTGGAATAAGTGTTCTTACCGCTATCTAGCTAGTTCATACCACTTCATATAACTCTTCTTCAAAATATAAATAAAAATTAAGAACAACACAGGCAGAAAATTTACACATTCACATAAATCCCATTTAATAATTTCTTCCATTACTTGAGGGACCAAATAACCCCAATTCCTTAAACCTTTACTCAAGAGAACTAAGAGTCTAATTATTTTAATGGCTTTGTTATATTCAGCTGTTACTTTCTGAACACTCTGCCCAAGGTGTGGGATTTTTAAATTGGGCACAGTAAACCGGTGATTATTTGAGTAACACTGAATATAAAAGGAGGAATCATGATAATATCTCACTATCAACAATGGTAATATTTCCAAATCATATTTAAGTTTTGATCTTACAAAAATCTGTTTGACCAAATTCTGTATTTTTAGTTTGTTCTATTCCATGTGAATTAGTCTAAATTTGTGGCTGTTGAACCTCATATTTTTTATATTTATCTACTCTTCTAATTCATAAACTTATTAATTCTAATATAATAATTAATATAAAACTTAATAATTTTCCTCATTTGATTTAGGGAATTTTAATAAGCGTATTTAATATATATTTTATAAAGTTTACATTTTAATGAACATATTTCCCATTCTATAATTCATCAGAAATGAAAACATTAATTAGATTCTGGAACAAAAATTATTATTAGAAGTCATTTTTCTAACATGATTCCAAAGCTTTGATAATTTTGATGTATATGGCCCTCTAACAAAAATTGTCTAGACACGTAGGAGAGTGTTTTTTTAGAGAGTACCCTCTACTAGATGCATCCTATTTATAACATCTAATCTCTGTGAGTTTTCTGAGGCATTTGCTCAGTCATATAATGTGTGTCCATTAGAAGCAGAACTGTAACCCAGTTCTTAATAACTCCAAAGTCAATGCTTTAGCCAATACTTGATGTTAGTAAATCATCAACAAATGACATGATTCAATTCAATGGACTTTTATTGTCTAGTTTTTTGCAAGAAACACAAAATTTGTAGAATAGATAAGAGATGAACATAGCTAATATTTATGCTTATCATATGAGCAGGAGAGGTATAGACTTAGTAGAATAAGAAATTGGAGGTAAGAGAGGGCACTAAGAGCCAAGAGAAGGGTCAGAGAAGGGGTTCAAATGAAATAAAGTAATTCAGTAGACATACCTATCAGGGGGCACTTCTGTTCTTGAGTATATGTAAGCATAAGGAAATCAGCAGGGAAAGATTGAGAGATGGAAAATAGCTCAGTAGAGCTAGACAAACAAGTGAGAGACAAAAGAAAGTATAATGAGAATGGAACCAAATTTTACTGTCCCTTGAATGAAAGTCTAAGGAATTTATACTTTATTTAAACTTCTGGGAAGCAGCTTAATATTACTTCCTAAGAATACTGCACCTGGTTGGGGGGGGGAGTTCTAGATTATTCCTCAGATATTTACTAGCTGAGTCTCTCAGCATTAACTTTTCTCAGCATTAGTGTTTTTCATTTGTAAAATCAATTAATAGTAGTATCTATCTCAGATGTGTAAAGTGCTCATGAAAACTTAACATTTTATATCAATTTTAATTTTTATTGAGTTACTTTGGTATATTGTGGATATAACTGGCCTTGAAACCCAGAAGATCAAGAGCCAAATATTTCCTCTGACATACACTGGTTACATGATCCTTTTCATACTTCAGTGCTAATTAATCTTCTAAGATCTTCTCTTCTCTTTCTAAGAGAGGGCACCATCAACAGAGGAAATTTTCTTCATGAAAGAGGTTCTTATACAAATGAAATCATTATAATAATCCTTAAATTGTATTTCATCATAATGCAGTAGGTAATAGAGGGTTACTGAAAGATGATCATAATTATGGAAGTGGTTTGATTCTGTTTTTTTACTTTGGAAAAATTATGCTGATATTATAGAAAGAAAATGGGACTGGAAGGAAATAGCCAAATAATGAGATTATTACAATTAGTTGAGGTAAGAGATAATGAAAGCTTGAATTAAAATGTTGAACTGGGAATGGGAAGGGAATATCTGAGATATTAAGGAGGTAGAAGTTGAAAAGAACAAAAACAATTAATTCGATGTGAATGTTTAGCAAGACAGAAGAGTTAAATATGACACTGGATAACTAGAAAAGTGGGAACACTAGGGAGGAAAAGGGATATCTGGATGATCTTTGGATCTCATAAGTGGGTATACCTTCCCATGGTGTAAGTCATAATTGAATCATATCTTCTGTGGCTCTTTTCCTACCAAGACTTCTGCATCAGGGATCCACCTGGTGATTGAATGACTTTCCTGAACATTTTTTGACAATGAATGGATTTCAAAGGAACAAGTCAGCTAGCTGTTTTCTCTTACTTTCACTGTCCATTTCCTTTTGTGTCACACATTTCTTTGATGATATCCTTTTTGCCATTCACCCATATTTTTGTTGTCAGTATGTTGGATGTTCCTTAAAATCAGCAATATGCCCCTTCCCTACTCTCTCTTTTTTTTAGGTTTTTGTAAGGCAAATGGGGTTAAATGGCTTGCCCAAGGCCACCCAGCTAGGTAATTATTAAGTGTCTGAGACTGGATTTGAACCCAGATACTCCTGACTCCAGGGCTGGTGCTTTATCCACTGCGCCACCTAGCTGCCCCTCTTTTTTAAAGGTTTTTCCTTCCCTACTCTTTGGATAATTTGAAACTTTAATTTTTTGTGGCATTATTTATGCCTCACATCACTGGAGGCATACTGATATTAAAAATATGGAGGGGTACCAACTTTTTTCATTGAAAACCTTGGAGGGATATATTAAGGTATTGCTTTATTTCTCTAAGGCAATTCTGTCTTTCCTCTTACGCTTCTTTGATTCTAGGTCCAGTAAGAATTATAGTATAGAAAATAGTTTGATATAGTAGAAGAAGTATAGGAATAAAATTAAGGGTATTAGATACTATTTCTGACACTTTTGAATTGTATAGCTAGAGGCAAGTCTTAACTTCTCTGAGTTTCAATGTCTTCATCTTTAAAATGTGAGACAAATAAAAAGTTTTTGTGAGAATCAAATGACATAATATATTGCAAACTTAAAAGCACAATATACATTTTAGTTATAATTAATAATAATAATAATGATAGCAACAGTTGTCATTTATGTCGCATCCATCATATTAGGGACTGATTAAAACAGGTTTTGACTTGGAAGGTATGTACTATTAGTATCGTCTCCATTTCACAGTTGAAGAAACAGAGGTAAAAAGGTTAAGTGACTTGTCCAGGGTCACATAGCTAGTAAATGCCTGAGGTGAGATGTGATCTCAGGTATTTCTAACAATAGAGGATTTATACACATCTCAATGTAGTTATATCGGTAATAAAATGAAGATCATGGTTATACTCTGTCCTGCTAAGTTAACATCTATTTTTCTGCTTATTATGTTGGCAAACATAGCAGGGATATTGGCAAAAATTGGAGTGGGTATAATAAGATATTCAAAATGATGAAAGGTCTTAAAAGAGATGACATATTAGGAGAAATGAGGATATTTAGTCTGCACTGAGTGAGAAATGAGAAGCAGTAAAGGGGACATAGAGAATTTACTGGATTTAGAGTTTAATGATATGGATTTGAATCTAACTCTACTATCTAGTTTTTGAATGATTTGGAAAGTCATAAATTCTCAGTGCTTACATTTTCTTATTTGTAAAATGAGGAGATTGAAGTAAATGATATTTAAGGTCACTTCCAGTTATGAAACCCTATGATTGCTATGACTATTGGGATTAAAGACTTGAGAAGTTGTCATAGAAAATGTATACTGCTTGCCTGGGGAGGACAGATCCAGAACAAATGAGTTGAAGTTTTCAGGGAGGCATATTTCATCAACAACAGGAAAAACTTTCTAATAATCATCTTTATCTGTAAATGAACCAGATTGCCTTAGGAGGTATGAAATAAGTCCCTTGTTACAGGAGGTCTTCAAGAAATAGATGGATAGACATTAATCAGGGGTTCTAGGGAAAAATATTCATAATTCAGAGAGAGTTAGACCAAATGACTTCTAAGTTCCTTTTTATTGTCCACTAGATATAGGACTAAACTTGGGAGTCTGAAAGACCTAGGTTCAAATATGATAATACTTCTAGCTGTAAGACCCTAGATAAATCAATTAACCACTTTTAACCTCATTTTCCTCACCTCTAAAATAGAAATAATAGCAGCACTCACCTCAAAGAGTTGCACTGAAGATCAGATGAGTTAATGTACATCAAATTCTTTGTGAAATTTAAACTGAACCACAAATTACTTGTTTTGGGATGGGATAGCAATTTTTTTTAATGTGTTTTCTACACCTCTTATAGAACAATGAAAGGAACTGTGGAGTCATAGGACCTGGGTTTGAATTGTAGCTCTCCTTAATACCTGTCTAATAACACCGAGTATCTCAAATAACCTCCCCCAACATCAGGTTCCTCTTCTGTGAAGGAGCCAAACTTGGTGATCTCTTTAAACTCAATACTCAAAGACTTCATTGATTCAAAGAGTCAAACATATTATGAGACTTTTCATAGAGATCACTATATAATATGTGAAGTTTCTAGAAGTTTTTAGCATTATAGTAGGTGCATATCTCTTTATCTGAGAGAAGTTATGTTTTCTTCTTGAATCTGCATAGAACATGGAGAGAAATATATAGCATATATCAAAAAGGCAGTTTTGAGGAAAACATTTTTAGTAATACCTGATCTCTTTTAAAACACACTGGTTAGAACAAATTACTGTGAAATATGTCTACATATTTTTATTTGACTTCCCAATAAATTTATTGTTGTATACATCTTAGAGGATGTTGACAATGATGGGATGATTTCAAAAAACACAAACAAACCCAATTGAGGAGTGGGAAAAAGGAATGTACTGGGAGACAGGTGAAAGAGGAGAGATTATTTCATGAAAGAGCTCCAACAGAGGAGGGGAAGATTGGGATGGGATGGACAGTGCTAGAACTTTAATTGGAATTGGCTAAAAGAGAGAATAAAAAGTACACACTTAGGTACAGAATCAAGGGGATACTTACTAAGTATCAAATACTATGAAAGTTTTCCATGTATTTAATTCAATCTTCACAAAGGCCTTGAAAAGTTACTATCACTATTTTATAGTTGAAGACACTGAGGCAAACAGAGGTTAAGTGATTTATCTGGGATCACACAACTAGTACATTCCTGGGGTCAGATTTGAGCTCAAATCTTTGTGAATCCAGGTCTAGAACATCATCCAATGAATCCCATGACATTTGTAGAGAACTTTTCTCCAGAGATTTAAGTCTATGAATTTCTCCAAAAAATACTTCTAGAACACCTCACTGATGTGTTGGCATATTATGCCAAATTGGGAGACTTACCATATTTTACAATGAGTAACTTCTAAGTGATATATATTTCCTGGCTGCCAGATGTTAGATTCTGCCCCCTCACTCTTTTCGAGGTAAAGAAATTCCTTTGCTCTACTTTATAAATATATGCTTTTCCATCAGCAAATCTCCTGTTTTTTTCTAGTTTATCTTTAGATCAGAAAGCTTCAAATCTTTGAGGAAAAAAAACACACCCATCTAGATAGTACAGTGGAGTTTGTTTGTTCCCTTCTTGTATTCCCTAAACAGCCTGGCTCTCTTCCAGTTTCCTCAATCAGACAAGGCTTGAAATATAAGGGTTAGGGCAATTGTGTCTGTGTGTACTGGTATATGTGAGTAAAAATAAATCCATTTAAAAATTAATCCCTCTGAGGCAGAGCCAAGATGTACTGGCAACAACTTAGCCTGACGCTCCATAATTCTCCTCCAAACAACTTTAAAATACACCTCAAATCAAATTCTGGAATGACAGAGGCAACAAAAGGTTAGGGTGAGACATTTTTCTAGTCTAAAAGAAATTAGGAGATTGACAGGAAAGATCTGTGTCGCCAGGGTAGTGGTCCGATGGCAGAGGAATTTGCAGCAGTAGCAACTGACTTGGAAGGTAGCTACAACAGCAGCTTCAGAAGCATTGTCTCCAGAGGTGGTGAGGGGCAGTCAGACAACTGGTCAGAAAGATTAGAGGGGATACAGTGCTGGTCCTAGTTATGGGACCTGTTGTATTGCCTGTCCCATCTTGGGTCACCATAACACTTGTGACTACAGGGGAGCAGAGGCTCTAGTAGGTCTGGGGCCAAGAGGATTAATAATACTTGAGGTTAAAGGGGAAGAGGGGCCCAGGCTGAGGCCCGGTCTGAGTTCCAGAGCACAAAGGATCCCTAGAACTTGTGACTGCAAGTGACTGTTTACATTCCTGCATGGGAAGATGATTCTTATAACTCCTAATAACTTTATCATTATTCAGGCAATTAGAAGGATCCTTCATAGGCAGTGCACATGGGTGAAAGTTGACAATGATGGGATGATTTAAAAAAACACAAACAAACCCAATTAAGGAGTGGGAAAAAAGGGATGTACTGAGAGACGGGAAAGAGGAGAGAGATTATTTCATGAAAGAGCTTCAATAGAGGAGGGGAAGATTTGGGATGGGATGGACAGAGCTAGAACTTTACTTTAATTGGAATTAGCTAAAAGAGGGAATAAAAAAATGCACACTTAGGTACAGAATCAATTTTATCCTACAGGAAATAAAGAAAGCATTGGGATAAGAGAGGGGGAGGGGGCTGATAAAAGGAAGGCGAGATGGGGTGAATAATAGACAAAGAAATAGAGACAGAGAGAAAGATAGAAACAAAAAGAGACACAGAGAGAAAGATAGAGACATTGAGACATATGGAGAACAAAGCAGAAAGACAGAGACAAAGAGAGACAAAGACTGAATGTGAAAGGAATGGACTCATGCATAGTAAAGTGAATTAAAAACAAACATTCTTACCATATGCTGTTTATAAGAAACATACATGAAATAGGACACACAGGGTAAAGTGAAGGGGCTATTAATCTTCAGTTAAATTAAAAACAAAAAAGAAGGGAGTAATATATGTACTTTTGAGTTTAACATATTTATGTATTAGTAATCATGAATCCAGAAAAGGCAAAGTAAAAATAGTTTAATTAAAAGAGAACATTTTAAGTAAAAGTACAATAGAAGATGAAGTATTATCAAAATAAAACATATATGAATCAAATGGTAAAGTATCCACTTTTTAAAAAGAAAAATTTTGAATTGATGCTGAGCGAGATGAGCAGAACCAGAAGAACATTGTACACCCTAACAGCAACATGGGGGTGATGATCAACCTTGATGGACTTGCTCATTTCATCAGTGCAACAATCAAGGGCAATTTGGGGCTATCTGCAATAGAGAATACTATCTGTATCCAGAGCAAGAATTGTGGAGTTTGAACAAAGACCAAAGACTATAACTTTCAATTTGTTTATAAAAAAGTTATCTTATGTACTACATAATTTTTATATCTCTTATAGTTTATTTTTCCTCAGGGATATTATTTTTCTTTCAACTCATTCAATTCTGATCAATATATAGCATGGAAACAATGTAAAGATTATCAGAATGCCTTCTGTGGGTAGAAGGGGAGGGAAAGTAGGGAGAGGGAAAATGTGTAAAATTCAAAACCTTACCAAGAGGGGGCAGTTAGGTAGCCCAGCAGATAAAGCACTAGCTCTGGAGTCAGGAGGACCTGAATTCAAATTTGACCTCAGACACTTAATAATAATTGCCTAGCTGTGACCTTGGGCAAGTCACTTTTGACCTCATTGCCCTAAATAGATGAAATTAAAAAAAAAGACTTACCAAGAAATGATGGGTAGAAGCTACTATTGTATGTAATTGAAAAACATACAGATATATATTATACATAATCTATATATAATACACACACATATATAAATGAGTTAAATGAGTTTATAGGAAGAAACAGAAAAACACATACTTTTGGGGATCTCAACTTTTCTCTCTCAGAAGGAGATAAATATAAAAAATGAGTAAGAAAGAATTTAAGAACATGAGTAGAATTGTATAAAAGATATGATGGAACTCTGAAGAAAAAGAATGGGAATAGAAAGTGATATATTTTTTCTCAGCAGTAAATGATACAGAAAAATTGACCATATGTTAGATCAAACAAACTTCACAATCAAATGCAGAAAAGTATTAAATGCATCCTTTCAGACTCTAATGCATTAAAATTACATTAAATAGATAGCCACAGAAAGATAGATAGAAATTAATTGGAAACGAAATAATCTAACCTTAAAGAGTGGGTCAAAGATCAAATCGTAGAAACAATAAATTATTTTATTAAAGAGAATGACAACAATAATACAACATACCAAAATGTGTCATGCAGCAATACTTGGGAAAAATTCATGTCTATAAATGCTTACATATATAAAATAGAAAAAGAACAAACCAATGAGTTGTTCATACAACTAAAAAAAACAAAAAAGAGAACAAATTAACTATGTCTAATTAAACTACAAATTAGAAATCCTGAAAATCAAAAGAGTAATAAGCTTTAAAGTAAGAAAATTATTGAACTTAATAAATATGACTAGGAACCGGTTTTAAGAAGAAAACTCATAAAATAGATAAACCATTGGTTAATTTCATTAAAGAAAAATAAAGAAGAAAATGAAATGACCAGTATCATTTTTTTTAAAAAAAAAGATGAATTTACCATCAGCAAAGAGGAAATTAAAGCAATTTTTAGGAATTGTGTTTTCAAATTATATGCCAATAAATTAAAAAACCTTAAGTGAAATGGAAGACTATTTACAAAAATTTAATTTGTTCAGAATAACAGAAGAAGAAATAGAATATATAAATAATCTTACTTTAGGAAAAAATAAAGAAGCAACAATCTATCAATGAGCTACCTAAGAATAAATCCCCCAAACCACATACTTTTTATATGTATATATTATAAAACATTTAAAGAGCAATTAATGCTAATATTACATAAACTATTTGGAAAGATAACCCCCAAAAAGGTTCCTCCTGATTCCTTTTATGATGCAAATATGTTATAGATCTGAACTAAGAAGAGCAAGAAAAGAGAAACAAAACTAAAGCCCAATTTACCTAATGAATAGATTAAAAAATTAAAGAAAGCAATAGCAAGGGTATTCCAGTAACATATCACAAAGATCATTATGACCAATAATAATATTTATCAGGAATGCTGAACTGTTTCAATATTAGGAAAACTATCAGCATAATTGATCATATCAATAACCAATGAAATCATTGCCTTAACAGATGCATAAAAAGCTTTTAACAAAATACAATAATCATTTCTATTAAAAGCATTACAAAGTATAGCACTGAAGGGAGCTTTCCCTAACATGATAAGTAATCTATTTAAAATAATCAACAAGCACTATCTGTAATAAGGAGAAACCTTCCAAAAAAATTGGGTGTGAAGCAAGGCTTCACATTGTCACCACTATTTTACAATATTATACTAGAAGTGCTAGCCATGGCAACAAAAGATGAAAAAGAAAATAAAAAATTAGACAATAAGGAAACAAAACTATAACTCTTTGCAAATGTATGATGGTATACTAGTAATAATTCTAGAGAATCAACTAAAATCTACTTGAAATAAGTAAAAACTGAAGTCAAGTTGTAGAATATAAAGTAAATGTACCTTAATCATCAGCATATCTATATTTTATCAACAAAGTTCAAAGCAAGAAATGAGACATTCCTTTTTAAAATAATTACAGACAAAATAATATACTTGGGAGTCTATCTTCCAAGATAAACTCAGGAACAATATAGATACAAAGACTTTTAAACAAGGTTAGGAATAATTCATTTGGATCTCTACTCTCTTCCAATCATCAATTTGATATTTTATATAACTCACATAGAAGTGATGACTTCTTATAGTAAACTTCCAATTTTAATCCAGCATCCAACATATACCAGATTTGAAGCTCACTTATGTAACCATAAGAATAATAACAAAGATCTTGTTTTGTTCAAATTCTATGTCCAAACATAGTGGAGATTGGATGCCTTAACTCTTTGGAAAATGCCCCCCCTCCCAACTTATTTTTGTATCTCTGGACCATTTTATCTTGCCTAAGATGAGAAGAGGACAATTTTATGACCATCTAAAATCCATAATATGACCACTCATTCACTGGAGCTAACTCTTGCCTTGCCCATCCTAGGACCAACTAGTCAGCCAAGATATCCCATGTTTCATTCAACACATGACTTTCCCCTGATACACTATTTAAAAACATTTTTTATTTATTGATTTAAGGCCATGGGATCAAGACTTACTTGCCCATGGTTACACAGCTAGGCAATTAATAAGTGTCTGAGGCTGGATTTGAATTCAGGTCCTACTGACTCCAGGGCTGGTACTCTATCCACTGCACCACCTAGCTGCCCCCAATATACTAATTATTAACTGATATACAATACTTGAGCTTCAAAACAATATCAATCAACCGATGGGGATTTGAATTCTGAGTTTCCTTTTGAGAGTGTGCAAGTATTGAACCTGATATCAAACCCTATAAAAACAAGTTCCTTCAGAACATGAACAAGACCTGAAGTCCACTTTATTAGAGGGAGCCATGGATCCTTTGATAAAGTGTTATTGTCTTGGAACTTTACCTTAGTTACTTTTTCTTGCAGATTGAATAATTTTAGACCCTACAAAAATTACACACAATTACGAACAAGAAATAATAATTACTCATGGGTAGGGTGAGTCAATATAATGAAAATAAAAATTCTATTTAAATTAATTTACTTATTCAATGCCACACAACTTAAATTATCAAAAAAATATATTATAAAGCTAGAAAAAATAGTTACAAAATTCACCAGGAAGATCAAAAGATTAGGAACATCAAAAGAATTAATTTGAAAAATGTGACCTAGCTGTACCATATTTCATACTGTTTTACAAAGTGGTAATACTTTTTATGATCTGATTTTGTCTAAAAATAGATTGGTAGATTGCTGGAAAAAATGGTTAGACAATACACAGTAACAAATGACTATAGTAATCTAGTGATTTATAAACACAAAGATACCACTATTTGACAAAAACTGCTGGGAAAACTGGAAAACAGTTTTTCAGAAACTAGGTATAGATGAACATCTTGTACCATATGCCAAAATAATGTCAATATGGGTACATAATTAAGACATAAAGGGTGACACTATAAGTAAATTGGGGGAATATGGCATAATTTGCCTGTCAGATCTGTTGATAAGGGAAGAATTTATGACCAAATAAGACATATATTATTACAGGATGTAAAATGGATAATTTTGATTAAATTAAATAAAAGGTTTTGGCATAAATAAAACCAATACAAGCAAGATTAGAAGGCAAACTAAAAATTGGGGGAAAATTACAGTGTTTCTCTGAAAGAAACCGCATTTCTCAAATATATGGAGAACTGAGTCACATTCATAAGAATATAAATCATTACCCAAAGGTTAAATGATCAAAGGATTTAAATAGGCTGTTTCCTAATGAAGAAATCAAAACTATTTAAATGTACATGAAAATCACTACTGTTTAGAGAAACATGAATGAAAACAACTCATACCTATTTGATGTTTAATATGACAAAAAAGGAAAACAATAAATTTTATTTTTTCATTGTTTTCTTAATTATTTTTTAAATTATATATAAAGATGGTTTTCATCATTCACTTTTTTAAAGTTGTATCCCTTTTATCCTTCCTTCTCCCATCCTAGAAAAGCAAGTAATCTGGCATAGGTTATATATGTACAATCACAAATAATAAATTTTATAAGGGAAGGGTGGTAATTGGAAAAGGAAGGTGGCCTAGCTCTACCAGATCTAAAACTATACTACAAAGTGGCAGTCATCAAAACTGCTTGGTACTGGTTAAGAAATAGAGCAATGCATCAGTGGATTAGAATAGGTTCTAAAGAAACTTCAGTGAATTACTACAGTAATCTTCTGTTTGACAAACTCAAAGATATTAGCTTCTGGGATAAAAATTCTCTATTTGACAAAAATTGTTGGGAAAACTAGAAAATAGTTTGGCATAAATTAAGCATAGATCCACATCTCATCCCTTATACTTAAAATAAGATCAAATTCGGGACATGATTAAGGCATATTGTGAGACACCATAGAATGATTAACAGACCGAGAAACAGTCTATCTGTAAAACATTATGGAACTATGGAAAGGGAAGAAATTTATGATCAAGCAAAAAATAGTTATATTATAAATTGCAAAATAAATTATCTTGACTCTATTAAATTAAAAAGGTTTTGCACTAATAAAACCAATGCTGCCAAAATTGGAAGAAAAACAGAAAGCTGGTAAACAATTTTTATAGCTAGGGGTTCTGATAAAGGGATCATTTCTAAAATATACAAAGAATTGTATCAAGTTTAAAAGATTGCAAGTCATTCCCCAATTGATAAATGGTCAAAGGATAGGAACAGATAGTTTTCACATGAAGAAATTAAAACTATATATAATCATATGAAAAATGCTTCAAATCATTACTTATTAGAGAAATGCAAATTAAAATAACTATGAGGCATCACTTCACACATATCAGATTGTCTAAAATGACAAAAAGGGAAAATGATCAATAATGGAGAGGTTGTGGTAGGATTGGGATATGAATTCATTGTTGATGGAGTTGTAAACTCCAATCATTCTGGAGAGCAAAATGGGCTCTGGAGAGCCCAAAGAGTAATAAAACTGAACATACCCCTTTTGGTCCATCAATTCCAATACTAAGCCAATATCCAGAAGAAATCATAAAGAAAATTGGAAAAGTCCCACGTGTTCCAAAATATTTATAGCAGCTCTTTATTGTAGTGTCAAAGAATTTGAAATAGAATGGATGCCCATCAAATGGGAATGGTTGAATAAGTTATGGTATATGAATGTTATGAAATACTATTGTTTCATAAGAAACCATGAATAGTTGGACTCTATAGAGACTTGGAAAGAATTATAGGAACTGATGGTGAGGGAAGGGAGCAGAACCAAGAGAACATTGTACACATTAACAACATTGTGAGTTTTTCAACCTTGGATGTAGTTGGATGCAGTTCCTCTCAGCAATTCAGAGAGCTAGGACAACTCTGGGAAACTTGTTATGGACAATGTTATCCACATCCAGACAAAGAAAAACAAAACAAACAACAAAAAAAATACAGAATCTGAATGAACACTATTTTCATTTCTTTTCTCTTATGTTTTTCTTTCCTATCTTATGGTTTCTTTCTTTTCCCTTTGTCCTCATTCATCATACAGAATATCACTAATACATAAACATGTTAAACACAAATGCACCTATTCAATGATCGCTAGACTATTTGCCACAGAGAGGAGAGTGGTGGGAAGGTAGGGTGGAAGGAAATTATGTCACTTATAAATATTAATGTGGACGAATGTTGAAAAACCATCATAACATGTAATTGGAAAAATAAAATATCAATTAGAAAAAAAAATTATACTTTTTTAACAGGAAAAGTCAAGTTTTGATTTTATGTATATCTAACCAGCAAGATATTTGAAACAGCATCAGATGCTTGAATAAAAAGATCATTTATACACTGAACAATGAAGAAATAGGGAAGATATCTCTTTTCATTCAAGTTCAGCATACTTTACACCTAATCTTAAGCAATTCTTAACTAAAATTCACCAATAAGGTGATACCTAATCAGAATTGGGGATAGGTAAAGTCTTTAAATAACAGGAAATTAAACTTCATTTCCTATTTCTGGAAAATTCTTTTAAAGAAATGGCATTGAACATTTAACATAATGTCTTTCATTTTCTTTTTTAATATATATATATATATATATAAATTGCATAATTATCATTTTCCAAGGATTAAGTAAACTGATGGAGACAAGTGTATCTGTTGCTCAACTATCACAGGATCTTGCAGTAAAGGAGAAGGAATTAGCAGTGGCTTCTGTAAAGGCAGATGAAGTGAGTTAACAAATATAATTTGTGATATTACTTACAAATATTCAAACTTATTTAAAAAATAGTATTTTAATGTAAAGTCCTAGTCATGAAGCTCTCCAAGTATTTTTATTTATATGGTATATAATCTTAAATATGTCATATTTTCTCTACACTAGATCTCAGCTTTTTTTTTCCTACAGTCTCCACTACCCAAACAAAAACTAAGGCTATCTTAGGTTCTTCTCAAAGTCTTCCTTCTAACTCCCTCTTATTCTAACTTTTGTTTTGTCTCTCACTCTTTTTCCTATGGAATGTTGCATCTTTATTGTCTGGATTTTGAAAAAATGAAATCATAGAACTTGAAAGAGAAATAAAATGGTAAGGATGGTATCTTGTCCCTAAAATTTACCATTTATATGATTTTGGTTAAATCACTTAATCTTTTTGAGACTCAGTTTCCATATCTGTAAGATATAGATGAGGGGGGGGGGTAAGAGCATAGTGAAAAGAAGGCTGGCCCTGGGGACAGGAGGACCGGATTTCAATTCTTACCTCTGATACATACTGCCTGTGTGAGCCTGGTGAAGTCACAGACTGTTCATCATCTGGACTAAGCTGTTCAATTGTAGAAAAGTTACTGATCGATTCATTGGTAGAGTAGGTTCTTTGCTTGGATTCTCCTTTTCATGTGTCTCTTGAGTCTCCTCTTTGATGTCCAGATTTTCTATTTAGCTCTGGTCTTTTCATCAGGAAATGTTGGAAGTCTCCCATTTCATTAAATGTCCATCTGTTTCCCTGAAAGAGAAGGCTCAGTTTTGCCAGATAGTAGATTCTTAGCTGCATTCCAAGTTCTCTTGCTCTTTGGAATATCCCATTCCAGGCCCTTCAATCCCTTAATGTTGATGCAGCCAGGTCCTGCAATGTAATCCTTACTGTGGCTCCTTGGTATTTAAATTGTTTCTTTCTGGCTGCTTGCAGGATTTTCTCTTTTAGCTGATAGTTCTGGAATTTGGCCACGACATTCCTTGGTGTTTTCATTTTAGGATCTCTTTCCAGAGGGGATTGATGTAGCCTTTCAATAACTATTTTGACCTCTAGTTCCATGATATCAGGATAATTTTCCATCTCTAAATTCTGTAACAATAAGTTCAGGCTTTTTTTCCTCTTCAATGTTTTTCATGAAGGCCTATGATTCTCAGGTTGTCCTTCCTTGATTTATTCTGGAGGTCAGTAGTCTTGCTGATGAGGTATTTTATAATTTCTTCTATTTTTTTCAATTTTTTTGTTTTCTTTAATACACTCTTGCTATCTCATGAAGTCATTAGTTTCCCCAGACTCCATTCCTTTTGTTAGAGAAGAATTTTCTTCATTTACCTTTTGTAACTCCTTTTCCAATTAGTCAATTCTATTTTTGTAAGAATTTTCCATTTGACCAATTGAGGTTTTGAGAGAATTGTTTTCTTGTTGCAAGGTGTTAATTTTCTCTCCCAAATTTTCCAACTGCTTTTTAAACTCCTTCCTTAACTCTTTCTGTGCTAGAGAGCAAGTCATATTCTCCTCAGAGGCTCTAGGCCTCTCTGAGTTAGTCTTTTCCTTCCAAGAAATTTTCTATGGATCATCCTTTGCACTGGCATTTCTTCATTCTCTTGAGACCTTGTATTTGGGGAGGGGCTGGTTCACAGAGGTTTGATGTTGGGATCCCTAGAGGTTTTGCTCATTGAGTGTAATATCTCCAGCTGGCCAGTAGGAGGTATTGGTTGCTTTCTCTGGAGTGTCTGTGACCTTGATTGAAGCCCTCTCCCTTGGCCTGGAGGGAGTGGTTGAAGCTGTTGAATACTTTTATGTTTGATCAAAGGTGGGCTATACCCTGGGGTGAGGTCATCACTCTCCCTATCCACAGCAGAGGTGGTTCTGCTGCTTGGCCTTAGCCTGGGGCAGAAGGTGGGCTAATTGTGGTTGTTTTGGGAAGAGGCTTCAGCTGAAATGAAGGTAGGGACTCTGAGTTCCTCTAGACCAGAGGAGCCCAGGGATTGATGTCTGCAGCTCTCCCACACTGGAACTCTCCCTCCAGCCCTGCTGGCATGCTCCAGATGGTCAGTGCCACAAGCAATGCCTCTGCTCCCTAGTTAGCCCGAGCCTCTGTGGCCAACCAGGCTCTAGCCCCACCACTGATCGAGTCAGTCCTGTTCTTAGGCCCTCAGGCTCCCAGGCTCCTGCCCTGTCTCTCTCTAATCAGACCAATCCAAGGCTGATCCAGGCTCCCAGGCTCTCATCAGTTCCCGTGCTCCCAGCAGAGTCTGCCCTCTGTGCCTGGACTTACCCAGGATCTCAGAAGACAGATCCTGAGGTGGATGTTCTTCTCCTGGCTTTTCATTCTGGGTTTTGTAGATTAGATTTATGTCAAGAGGTTTGTTTCATATTGTTTATGAGGGAAGATCAGGAGACCTTTAGCAGTGTGCCTATCTTCTCTCCACCATCTTGGCCAGAAGTCCATGTCCTTCATTTTCAAATGCCATGACAACAGGGAGATGATGCCATATTAAGCACATGAACTGGATTTGAGTGGGGGGGGGGCTGTACTAAGTCAACAGCCTCATTTTCTCCTTCAGAGTTATCTGGGTCCAGTGGCCAGATATGGATCAGAATGACTGGAGATGGCCTTGGATGTGACTTGCCCAAGGTTGCACAGCTAGTATCTGGGGTCAACTTGAGAACCAGTGCTCTAGCTTCCCATTGAACATTTAAGAAGAATGATCACTAAGAACCAGCAAAACTTTTTCAAAACCAGCTCATTTTAGAATAATCATTTTTTTCTTTTGATTAGAGGATTAGAATCACAAGGGTATCTACATAGTATATTTGTAGATCAGCAAGCACTGAATAAAATTTTAGATGATATCTTTCTGGACAAGATTAAGTAATGTGTGTTAAATGATGATACAATTAAATATAGTCATAACTAATTGAATGGCCAGAATTTCCAGAATCATCTCATCATCACTGAATTTATGTCTACATGTTAGGCTATTTCCAGTCAAGTACATCAGAGAAATTTTCTGGGATCTGTGGTATTCTATTTTTTATAATTAACTTATATGAAGTCAAAGATGGAACATTTATCAAATTTGCAGTTAACACTAAGTGATATCATATTTAATAAACACTTAATAAGTGTCATTTGCATGACAAACACTCTGAGTCTCTGATAATACAAAGATGTAAAGAAGATAGGCTTTTGTCCTCAAAGAGCTATTATTCTTTTGGAAGGAAATAACATGTACACAGAAAATTAAACAGAAAATAGTATACAGCATAAATACAAGTAGGTGTGGGGGAGGCAGCAAAAGCTGGAAGGATATCATCATCATCAACACCATGGAGCAGTTAGCTTTGATTTGACCATCAAAAGAAATGCTTGGTTCTAAGGAAAAGCTTGTGCAAAGGCATATAATTGAAAGATGAAAGAAATATCATATATGTAGAACATGTATGTTTATGATAGACTGGGATAATGGAAGGGAAGTTGACTTTAGTAAGATCATAAGTCAAGTGATGAATAAAAGAGTTTATATTTTATTCTAGGGATAATAGGGATGCCACTGGAGTGGGTTTTTTAAATTTATTTTAAGCAGGGGAATGATATAATCACACTTGTGCCTTAGGAATAGCACAGAGACTTGTACTTTAATGGCAGCTATCTAGAGGATGAATTGGTAAAGGGATGATTCAGATGTAGGAAGTCCAATTAAGAGGCTATTGAAATTGTTTAATCAAAGTTGATGAGACTGAGCCTATTTAATAGCCAAATTAGTAGAGAGAAGAGAGTGAATGGGAGAGATTCTGCTGTGAAGGCAGAACTGACAAGATTTGTCAACTAATTATAGATTTGTGGAGTAAAAATATTTTATTCAGTAGATTTATGGAAATCTTTTTACCCTTTGGTCAATTCTGTTTTTTTAATTAGCAATTTTTAAAAAAAATTTAAATTAAAAAAAAATTTTTAATCTTTTACCAAGTTGTCAATTCTCTTTTCCCTGGGTCATTACCAGTCATTCTCATCTTTGTTTTGTCAATAAACTCCAATGACTCTGGAGGAGAGAACAAGACAGAAGATTTTATGCAGTTCTGTCTCATTCAAATCCAACTCACACAGGAGTCCAAGATATGCTTGTGATGTCATTGATTTGCTTTGAGAATGAACAATGAGCAATAACAATTCTCTTTCCGTAATTTTTTTGCTTCATTCTCATTTCTTTTACATATTTTTCATCTACCGCTCATCTCTTTTTTTTAGCTCTTCCAAGAATTCTTTCTTGAATTCAATTAGCATTTTTCTTTGAGGCTTTGCTTGTAGCTGTTTTTTATACTGTTTTCTTCTGAGTGTGTGTGTTTTTTGATCTTTTCTGCTGCCAAAGTAGCTTTCATGGGCAAGTTTGCTTGCCAAATTTCCTAGCATATTTCTCCACTTTAATCTTTATATTAACATTGGGCTCTGCTTACCTGGGATGGGGAGACACAGTGCCAAAATTGAGGGGTTTTTGTTGATGGTTTGTTTGTAGAGATACTAAGTGGTAAGATCTGGGGAGAGGTGGGACCACTGTTCTTTTGCTGTGCATTTTAGTCTTTACTTAGGAATAACCTTTGTTCTTCTTCAACCACAAATGCTAATGCTATTATCTTCCTTGGAACTGGGACCAGGGTCCCATCTTCCTTGTGAACAATCTCATGTATTCCTCTGTGCCCTGGAATGAGTCCCAGAATTGCATATGGGCAATATATTTGCCAACCAATTGTCTGAACTCTACTGTTTTGGAATGAGAGGTCCCAAAGCTTCTGCTCTTTCTATTATAGTTAACTCCAAGGTTCATTCCTGATAATGTCTTCACAGTATTTTGACTGACCCCTAAGTCAGTGTCATGGAACAGACCTCTCCTACCATCTTCCAAAGTTGTCTTAGCCAGGCAAAATATATATATTACCCTTATATTTTGTTGACTATGTCATTCAAAAATTTAATTTGAATTTTTATTTTAAAGTTGTTTGCAGGTAACTGCTGGGAGAGTTCAGGAGATTTACTGCCAATTATTCATCATCCTCAGGGCCCATCTCTTTCTACCTGTTCTTAAAGTTGGAACTTATAGTGGGTGAGGAGAGGATTTCCGCCCCCCCCCTCACAAATGCCATATTACTTATGAACTCATGGTAAAGAGAACATGTGATTGTCTGGGAAAGTTTGAGACTAAGACCCAAGTTCCTGCCTGCCCCTTCTACACTGTGATTTTTTTGAATTCAGGTCACTAAAGAAGAACCTGAGAAATGTATATTTCTAGTGTTGGTAACTGTTTATGAAACTGAAAGGCAAAAGCTTTCTAAGTTATTTTCAGTTTTAGAGGAGGAAGTGCTTCTTCCAATTCTAAAAATTCTTGGAGGAAAAGATAATAATCACTACCAGGAAGATACTGCAGACTTCTTTGAATTCTATTTGCTCAGATCAGGAGATTGGGGGAGAAAGTGAATTGACTTCCCATCAGCCCCATAATATTGTCTATCACTTCCAGAAGAATATAATGGGTGTGATGGATTTTTGTTTCATATTTTAAGTATTTTTCAAGTTGAATTTATGACATTTTTGTGTTTAAGCTAAGGTGCTTAAGGAAAGAAAGGGTATGAGATAAGGGCCAGATCAATTTTAATTGATATAGGTGGCTCCCATGTAGAAGCAGCTAGCAGATAAGGAAAGGTTAAAGATAAGTGATAGAGTGGGGATATTAGTCCAGGCATTCTCCTGGAGCAGATGGGATATAATTATATCACTTGTTCAGATAGAGAGTTTTGCCTTATAAGGACAGACCAGGGTGAAGGAGAAAACAGCAAATATCGGCATGATATGAGATGAGAAGGGAAGAAAGGGGACCTCTTGGGAAAATGAACTTGAATTTTTCAGTAAAATATTTTGGCAAGGTTTATAGCTCACATGGTGCTTTGGGAAACTTTAAGGAAGAAAGAACATTTAGAATAGTCACTATGGAGTAGTGAGTGGAGTAGGGAAGGGTAAAAAGATTATTTAACCATAGTAAGGATCTTATTGATGTCATGTGACATCAATTTAAAGTAGATCCAGTCAGAAGGGTTGCATGATTTTCTCTGCCTTTGTTCAGAAGCAGGTGTGTAGGAGTGAAGCCAATGAATTGTGGGAATGATCTGAGGTTAAAGTTTGGCACAGCACAATCAGTGATATAATGAAGAGAAAAAGGACTCAAGGGAAGAGGATGTTGTATAGTGGAAATGATTTACCAACGAGTCAATTTGGGGAAAGTAGAAGAATGGGGACAGTTGCAGAAGCAAATACCTGGGAGAGAAATAAGTGGTTAAAGGACCTGAACATCACAGTGTGAATAAAGATCAGGTTTAATATGAATAGGCAAAGGAAGAGATATAAAAAATAATATTACAGAATCATAGGATTTTGAGACTTGAAAGGAGACTCGGTAGCCTTCTAGTTCAACCCATATTTGAAAAAAATCTCCACTATAATAAACAATGTTCATTTGTTAGGCTTTCAAGCATAGGAAAAGTTTAAAAACCTCCACTGAGATGCATTTTAGGACCTCTCAAGGCAGCCCATTTCACTTCTGTACAATGTTGAAAGAGAAAGCAAAGGAGTTACACAAAAATATCCACTAGTAAAGACTTTGACTGTGTAAATCACTACAAAATGTGGCAAGTACTCAAAGAGATGAAGGTACCATATCACCTTACTTGTTTCCTAAGGAACTTGTATGCCAGCTAAGAAAAAACAGATAGCAACAAACAGAACAACTGATTGGATTAAGATTGGAAAAGGAGTTGAACAGGTCTGTATTTTGTTATATGATTTAACTTCTATGCTGAGTATTTCACAAGAAATGCTAAAAACTGGATGACTCAAAAGTTAGAAATAAGTCTCCTGGGAAAAATATCCACAACCTCAGATATAGAGATGACACCAATGTGATGGCAGAAAGTGAGGAAGAATTAAGAATGGTCTTGATAAAGGTAAAAGAGATTACATATTTTACATAATTGGACTTAGAGATGCAAATGGAAATTGCAACCATGAATTTAAAAGATGCTTGTTCCTTGGAAGAAAAAATATGGCAAATCCATTCAATATACTAAAAAGCAGAGTCTTCACCTTGCCAACAAAAGCCCATATAGTCAGAGCTATGTTTTTTCCTATATGACTATATGTTTTTTATGTATGACTGAGAGTTGGATTATAAGGAAAGCTGGGTGCTACAGAATTGATGCTTACAAATTGTGGCTTACAAATAGAAGGCTTTTGAGAGTGTCTTAGATAAGGAAATTAAATTAGTAAATAACTTAAAGATATTAATTCAGTCTATTCATTGGAAGATCAAATACTGAAGCTGAAGTTTAGGTTACAACTATAAAATGAAAATAAGGAACTTATTGGAAAAGATCCTAATGCTGAAAATGATTGAAGTAAAAAGGGAAAAAAAAATAAGGATAGTAGAGGTTGAGAGGGATAGATAGTGTACTGGAAACAATGAACATGAACTTGGACAGAGTTCAAGAAATAGTGGAAGGTAGAGGGCCTGGTGTGCATGGAGTCACAAAGTCAGGTACAACTATAGAATAACAACAAAAACCTACCCTTGACATATTTGCTACGAGACCTGTGCAAGTCCCTGAATTATACAGTTCCCTGGTGACTGATAAGCAAGCATCAAGAAAGGGATCATTGGATCAGAGGTTCAGAGCTAAAGGGGATCACTTGAGGGCATTTATTTCAACTTCCTCATTTTATAGATGAAAAAACTCTAAACCTGAGAGGAAAGATGATTTGTCCAATATTATTTAGGGTTTATGTATCAAAAGTTGGTTTTTTTTAAATTCAAGATCAGTGCTCTTTCTATCATACCATGGTACCTCAATGAAATCATATACCTGGGCAAAAGCAAATCAATACACACACAATATGAAACACCAAAAACCCTGTCACAAAGTTTATACAAGTGGACAGAGTACAACATAGAACAAAGTGGTGGGTTGAAATCTATGTGAATACAAATCCAGGCTTATTTACATTTGTAAGATGCACAAAGCAAGGGAAATTTTCAGTCTAAAGATCTTAATGTATATAATTGTTCTGTATTTTTATTTATTTTATAATTACTATGTATATATATATATATATATATATTATAATTAGAAAAACTTTAGATAAAGGCTACTGTGAATAATACTAAAAAATGGCTTTGTGTGAAGCTATCTATAACTTATACCAAAGGAAAGGGAATTTCAGAAGCATGTCTCTGCTGGAGTTCCATTTTAGCAATATCCCCTACGGGTGACTGCCACTAGGGAAAATGCTGCTCCATTTCACATGCATTAGAAGCCAACTAGCCACATGTTGTTGTCTTTTAGTGAAAGTGAGAAAGCAAAATTGTTACCAGGGAATTTGAGCAACCATATTTTTTTCCTGAAGGAGTTGATCAGGATATTGGAAACATCTTCCAACTATGCCAATCTGTTATGTCACATTACGTCATGGAAGAAAATACATTTGTGGAGCTGTTGCATCAGGAAGGGAAATGGAAATTAAATTCCTGTTTTTCTTTCTTTGTTCCCCAGTTTCATAGCTGAATACACCATGGGTAGGAGTGATGTTGAAGAAAAGGATGAAGGTGAGGGTGTCTCTATACAATATTGTCTAATATTTAAATTTTTAAAAATGAATGAGTTTTGGTTTTTAAAAAACATGATAAATATAGAATTACACTCTATTGATTTTGAGCACAGAGTGTAATTTTATAAGAATTATTCAAATCCACACAAAGAAAGAGATTTGACTTCTTCTAAACCATGAAAAATTTATGTCAATCATCTAGGCAAAGAAGGTCATTTTTCTCTCCTTGGATGACATGTCCTATTTTTGTATTCCCTACCATTTCTGCTCAGTAGAAGTTATTCTGGGAATGTTATAGTAGGTACTAATATGTCAACTTCATAGAAAATGCTAGTTGGAAAGAATAGGCCCTGGCACATCTTTCCAATATGAGAGAGAAGTGAGATAAATAGGTTAAAAAGATTAAGACATGTGTCCCTAGTTTCATTGGAGAAAAATTTTGTAAGACAAATTGGTCTTTGAAACTCTCAAGGCTATTTTCTGGAAGTATTTTTGGTCATGGTATTTTGAAACATAACTGAAATATGAAGTTGTGTTTGTCTCATGTGGGAACAAGGATCTTTCCCCCAACCCTTATTCTGATCTAATTTAGTCCTGCCAAATCAGTCTGAACATAAGATTAGAAAGAATGGCATTTATCACATCCCGTAGTGACTTGTAAAAATGTCAGGTAGCACAGAAAGGAAATAGAGAAGAATAAAAGTAAGTATGAAAGATCCGAAGGATGGTAAAATATTTTCTGAATCAGGATTCTAATATTTCCACTGCCAAATGTTTTCTTTATTTTTAAATTAACCAACTGTAAGACATACAGAATGAGATATGAGGCTATCCTAGTCTATCAAATAAGAATTAAACAAAAGTCAGTTGCATTTAATTAAATTAAAAAGTACTTTGAAGTAAGTTCTCCATTTATATGTCAGGATATCTAACTGCTTCCTCTGAACAAAGAGTTTTTGGTAGGGGTCAGGATGTATTAGTCATTTTAAAATGTGTTAGTAATAGTTTCTATCAAGGATTTAAAAATTAAACACATACATAAAATGTGTCTTCATAGTGGTATGGAGGTGGGATTTCAATGTAGCGTGAAACTAGTCAAGGTAATCTTCTGTAGATCACTTAATATTGCTGTTTTAAATTGATGGTATAGGTTATAACAGGAGGAAAATGAACTTTAGTCAGTACTTTCACCACTACTTTATAAACTACTTGATATATGGCCCAATTTGAGGATGAGTAATTAACATTGTATTCTTATAGTAATTTGATTCTATTCCTGTTTGCTCACAGGCAATTGGAGATGGTGAAAAAATCTTCCGCTCCTTTAATTGGTATCTATTTCTGTTTCCATCTTAATAATAATTTGTAACAAATGAATAGCTTAGCATTTATTTGTTGACCGTTACCATTATATTTTTAAAAGGAACTATGTTTTTTTTTTTTTTTACCAAGGTAACTTAGATCTCTAATAGGTTCTAATTATCCCCTAATTTTGAGCTATAGTTGCAATTAGAGACACAGAACTAGACATCATTGAAAACAGAGATATTCAGCAAGGAAACACATTGTCATTACAAGTACAATATCAGATTCTTCAAAAATCACTTAATACTTAGCTTGAGATTTCTATGGCCAGAGCTAAGCACTAAATGTGGTGCTATTATATTGTCTCTTTGTTTTCACTGGCATGGTTCATTTGGAGAATTTGGAGTCATGAATATATATTCTCCTCAACTAATTAGAGCTACTTTTAAAAACAATTTCAAATTCCTATTTGATAAAGTTGGCTGTCTTTTCCAGATGTTATCTCTAAAATTGAACTGTTCAGGGAATATGGAAGTTAATACTTCAATATTGTCTAATATTTAAATTTGAAAAAATGAATGATACATAACTATTTTAGTTCAGAGTGGATTCTCTGTTTCTTAAAATATTGAAATATTTATATTATTAAGACCATAAAGTTGATTAAAATGCTTTTTAAAAAGGCAAAAAGATAGTCTGATCTAAAATATCATAGCCGAGAGAGAGAGAGAGAGAGAGAGAGAGAGAGAGAGAGAGAGAGAGAGAGATAGGATGGAAGATCTGGGTTTGCCTTGTTTGGCAAAACTTGGTAACAGTGAATAGTAATATACACATACAGATACTATTCACTGTTGCCAGGCTTTGGCAAACATGGCAAACCCAGGTCTTCCATCCTATCTTTAGTGGCTAGTCTGTTGGAAATGGAGTCAGGAAGATCATTCAGATTTGATCTCAGCTACTAACAAATTATTCCTCTCTAGACAAGTTCTTTAATCTCTTAATCTCAATTTTCTCATCTATAAAATGAGATAATAATCACATCTATCTCAAAGGTCAGATGAGATAATATTTATAAAGTACTTTGCAAAACTTAAGATGTTTATAAACTCTAATTATTGTCTACTTTTATTATTATTTTATTTTAAATTTATGAACAACACATGACAAGCATTCCCATAACATAGTAGAATAAAAATGATGATCATGAAGATTGCCTATTATTATCATTTATCATCATCTACCAGAATGATTTGTGTCTACTTACTGGATGGAGCTTTCAATTCGTGTGATGGTAAGGAAAGCTGCAAGGTTAGCTGTATATGATGAGATGACAATCAGTGCAAAGAGCCACCAAGCTCCCATCATCATTCGAGTGGCCAGGGTTGTATAAGGGACTTCACCACCTGCTGATCAGAAAAAGAAAATTTAGCATGTTAATCCTTTGAAAAAGGAATGTAAAGTCATAGTGTTCTTAAAACGCCCAGAGAATATATCATTTCAGGGTCAGTGATGCTTGCATCATTGATGCCAATGTAATCATCAAAACTAGAGGACACACAGATTTTGATCATTTACTATCCTTACAGACATGATTTTCTCTTTACATGTAAGGGTGCTATGAGCTTGGTTAAGATGAAATCATTAAATTACCACTGCTAATTCCAGTGATAATTTCCCCTCAGGAATTTATAAAGATCCCTGTTTTCAGCTTAAATAGCTAAAAATATTCTTTTCCTTTCTAGAGATATAATGATAAGGAGCTAAGTAGTTCTAATGATTTATGAATTTATACCATGCATTTGCATGTCTTCTTGCCCAAGCAAATGTAGCTGAAAAGACTGGATTTTACACAATTTGTTGTCCAGAAAACGTTTAAAATACTCAATCAATACATGAACAAGCATTCATTTAGTGCCTACTATTTATCTGAATTTCAAAAATAGTTTGAACTAACCTTATTAACGTGTCTTTGAGCATATTAAAATTATAAAATAAGAATTAGTTGTAAACACTTTAAAATAATGTTTAAGTATATAGAAAGAGTAGTTTAATCACTAATTACCAAAATAATTTCTAACTTTCCATTCTAAAACTATAGAAAGATAGTTTTGACACTGTTTGTCTCCCTCCCCCCATAAAGATTCATTTGGTGTTCAAAAGACAAAAATCAAGAGGAGGGAGATAATTACTTTAAAATCTACATAAATTTTTATGGGAGGAAATTAATTAAATAAATATATTGTAGAATATCTGTACAAAGTCATTCAAATTGTGACATCCCTACTGGTGAATGCAATAATAATGGGGACCTTTTAAGGAGTGAAAGCTATGATGTGGGTTTCCTAACAAAAGTCTAGTAGAAAAGGTCATAAATAATGTGTGCTTCCTAGAAAAAGCTGCTATCAGTGAACTTATAGTAAATAAGAATAATGAATGATAATATTGATTTAAAATGTCTATCAATGAATATAATATAAGCCAAGATAAATGTGAGCCAAGAAAACCACAATGACTAGGGCAGTGACCAGTACAAGGCCTCATATAATCTTTGACTAAACAAAATAGTATTGGTATGACACTAGGTATCTAGGACCTGAGTTCAGTGGTAAGCATAATAAACCTTAAAATATGAATCAATCTGTACCAATATACTCTATAATTCTTCTTCCCTTTGTCTGATTGCCATGGTTGTTGGTTTTCTTTGGCGGGGGGGAGCAATATTTGCATGAATTTCAATATGTTGTCTAGTCACCATTCCAGACTACCCTGATATGAATATACAACTCCCTGACCCCTTTCTTCAAAACTGGACCAGTCACTTTGTTTGGGGGGAGACCCTTAAGTATCCCACTAAGCAGGGTTTTTGGGTAAGACACAATTAAAGACTGGATTCTAATAAAGAAATCCATAGGAGATGAGCAATTTGAAAAATTATGAATTATTCATCTGACTAGCATTTTTTCAAGGCTAATTATTAGTTTGATTAAATAATGATTCGACATTAATCATCCAAAAGAAAACACATTTTTATATAGATTCATGAGGTTTATAGAGTAAGTTATATCAGAAAATAAATATTACTTAAATAAAAAAAATTGGAAACATCAGTAACTAATAGGATGATTTATGCCATTCCCACAATTAAATGGAATTTAAGAGTTAAACTTATAAAGTAGATGGAAGACTACTGGATTTGGGAACAGAAAATGTGGATATGAATTATGATCCTGTTACTTAATGTCCCTCTTTAAAATGTGTCAGTCACTCTGGATTTCAGTTTCCTGATCTGGAAAATGTGGAGTTGGGATGACCTGATTTTTAAAGTCTCTTAAAATCCTAAATCCTAGAATCACTTGAGTTTGACAAACATTTACAGAGACTTTCATTGTTGTAAGCAGACTTTATTTTAGAAAGGACTGAAGTTAATATGAGACATTTATTAAATCAAATAAACTTTAAAACTGTTATTGTATGTTTTATCATGTTCATAAAAAAGCTTTAGAAGTAGCATCTTATGCTAAGACAAGATCATGAAATGTGATTGGACTATGTTAATACCTGATATTTAATAGGACTATTAATTGGGTTAAGTTCATATCTGATACTTGATAGACTTAGGATACTTGTATTGTTATTTTATTTTTTGCTATTTTTGCCTAGTACTGTAGATTCTGAAAAAGTCATCATGATAGAAGACTAGAATTTACACACCTTACGCTTCATTCATCCAGTCACCATTCTCATCATTTTTTGCCTAGATTATTGCAACAGCCTTCTAATTTGTCTTTCCACAACATCCAACTTACTACAGATTGCCAAAGTGATTTTTCTAAAGTAGTCCCTCCTCTATCAAAGCATTAAACTCCAGTGACTTTCTATTACCTCCAGGATCAAATATAAAATGCTCTGTTTGACATATAAAGTTCTTTATAATCTTTACAATTTGTTTAACACTTTAATCTCCTCAACAAGGTTTTTGAAGTTAGCAAACATAATATTTAGGTTCATATCAATCCTATAAGACAAGTTCTATTATCATCATTTTACATATGAGAAAACTATGTCTCTGAGATATTGGAACTTGCTCTTTTTTTACATGGATAATACTTGTCTTTTTCGGTTATGATATCAACCTCATCAGTCAACTAATTCATTCATCCAATAAATATTCACTAGACAAATGCAAACAATTGAAAGTGGAGAATTCTTAAAAGAAAGGTAGATTGGGGGACTAAATAATTAGGAAGATGGTTCTGAAAAATGAAAATTTGAATTTTTAGAAAGTGATTGAAAACAGGACAGAAAAATAAAGTGATGTGATGGTGTGTTGGTATACTTAGAGAAACCTGAAAAATCAACCAAAAATTACCTGAAACAACTTTAGCAAGATAGCAGGATATAAAATAAATCCATACATATCACCAACATTTCTTTATTTTTACCTGATAGCCAGGTAAAAAGCAATTTGTCCAAAGTCTTAAAATTAGTAAAAAAAAGTTTTAATTGAAAATTTGGGGTAAGGAAAATAATCTCCCTTATATAATTTGTCAATTCAGGTGCCAGAGAGGAGAAAATACAGATATGTCAGAGAGGAAGTAGAGAAGAGCAAAAAGGATCAGTAATTTACAGGATAATGTATTTTAAGAGATAAACAGAAAAAAAACTCAATAAAATAAATAAACTATTTGTTAATCTGATTAAAAATAAGAAGAAAACCGAATAACCAGTATCAAAAATGAAAAGGGTGAAATCACCATCAATGAGGAGGAAATTAAATAATCCTGAACTATTTTACCCAACTATATGCAAACAAATTTGACTATGTGTACTGATGAATAACTACATAAATGTTTCTCAGATTTATAGAAGAGGAGATAAAATATGTAAAAGACCTGATTTCATAAAAAGAAATTAAAAAACATAAACTCCATAAGAAAAAATCTACAGGGGCAATTAGCTGATGCAGTAGATAGAATACCAGCCCTGGAGACAGGAGGACCTGAGTTCAAGTGTGGCCTCAGACATTTGATAATTACCTAGCTGTGTGACCTTGGGCAAGTCACTTAACCCCATTGCCTTAAATAATTTTTTTTTAAAAAAGAAAAAATCTATAGGCCCAGATAGACTTACAAGTGAATTCTACCACACATTTAAGGAACAATTCTAATTCAATATAAACTACTATTAAAAAGTAGAAGAAGTTTTGCCAAATTCCTATATGGAAGAGCCAAAACAGATAAAGAAAAGTATATACTATCCTCCCAATTGAATATTGATGCAAAAATCTTAAATTAAATAAAATTTTGCCATAGAGATTATAAATTATTACTAGGATCATGCACCATGAATAGGTAGGATTAATACCTTAATGATGAAGAGTTAAAACAGACAAAGAATAGCACTGAACAAATTCTGTCTTGAATACTGACGCAAAAATTTTAAATAAAATTTTAGTAAAGAGATTATAGCAAGTTATCACTAGGAAAATACACCATGATCAGGTAGAATTTATACTAGGTAGATAGGGATGGTTTAATATTAAGAAAACAATCAACATAATTGACCATATCATTAACAAAATTAACAGAAACAAAATAATTTTCTCAATAAATACTGAAAGTCTTTGATAAATTATAGCACCTATGATTATTAAAAAATGCTATCAAGCATAGAAATAAGTGTAGTTTTTCCTTAAAAATGTTAACCATCCAAAACCATCCAAAACCATCAGCAAGTATTTCATGTTTGTATTGGAGGATAAACTAGCAGTGTTTCCAGTAAGATCAGGGATGAAACAAGGATGCCCATTATCACCACTACTATTCAATACAGTATTAGAAATGTTAGTATTAGTAATAAGAGAAGAAAAATAAATTGATGTGATGGTGTGCTGATATACTTAGAGAACCCTGGAAAATCAACCAAAAATTACCTGAAACAACAACTTTAGCAAGGGAGCAGGATATAAAATAAATCCACACATATCACCAGAATTTCTTTATATGATTAATGGAGCACAAAAGCAAGAGACAGATAAATTCCATTTAAAGTAACTGAAGTCAACATAAAAATACTTGGGAATCTACCTCCAAAGGCAAAACCAGAAACTTTATGAATACAATAACAAAATCGTTTTTGCACAAATAAAGTCAGATCCAAACAAGTGGAAAATGTTAATTGTTTATTATTAGGTAGAACTAATAAAATTAAAATGACAATTCTATCCAATTTAAATTACTTGTTCAGTACCATACCAGTCAAACTATTTGCAGAGCTAGAAAAAATAGTAATGAAATTCATCTGGAGGAACAAAAAGCCAAGAATATCAAGGGAATTGATGAAAAATAAAACTGCAGATGAAAGTGACCTAGCTGTAGCAGATTTAAAACTACATTATAAAGTAGCAGTCATCAGAGTTGTTTGATACTGGCTAAGAAATAGAGTAAATGGATCAGTATATTAGATTAGGTACAAAAGAAACAGTAGTAAATGACTACAAGTAATCTACTGTTTGATAAACCCAAAGACACTAGTTTCTGAATCAAGAACTCACTATTTGATTAAAAATGTTGGACACGCTGAAAAACAGCATGACAAAAATTAGGCACAGAATCACATCTCATACCCTAAACCAAAATAAGGTCAAAATGGATAGAGGTATTAGACATAAAGAGTGTGTGTGTGTATGTATGTATGTATGTATATATATATATATGTATATATATATATATATATATATATATATAATACAGACTACTTAGGAGAACAAGAAATACTCTGTCAGATCTCTCTTATGGTCAAACAAGAAATAGAGAACATTACAAATTGTAAAATGGATGATTTTAATTTTATTAAATAAAGAAATGAAATAAAATTGCATAAAGCCAATGTAATCAAGATAGGAAAGAATGCAGAAAGTTGGGAAACAATTTTCACAGCTAGTGTTTCTTATAAAGGACTCATTTCAACAATATAAAGGGAATCAAATAAATAGTCAAAAATATGAACAGTTTTCAGATGAAGAAATGAAAATTATCTACAGCCTTATGAAAAAATGCTATAAAACATCTCTATTCGAGAAATACAAATTAAAACAACTATGAGTTATCACCTTGTATGAATCAGACTAAGATGACAAAAAGGAAAAAATCAGTTTTGGAGATGTGGGAAAAGTATAATACTAATGTATTGTTGGTAGAGTTGTGAACTGATCCAATCATTCTGGAAAGCAATCTGGAACTGTACTCAAAGGGCAATAAAACTGTTTGTACCCTTTGGTCCAGCAATACATCTGCTAGTTCTATATCCCAAAGAAATCACAAAAAATGGAAAAAGTATCGCATGTTCAAAACTATCTAAGCAGCTCTTTTTTGTAGTGGCAAAGAATTGAAAATTGACAGGATACCCATCAATTGGGGAATGGCTGAACAAGTTATAGTGTATGAATGTTCTGCAATACTATTGTTCTGTAAGAAATAAAACAACCAAACTTTAGAGAAGCATGGAAATACTTGCATGAACTGATGCTAAGTGAAGTGAGCAGAACCAAGAGGACATTGTATATATTAACAACATTGTGAGCTGATCAACTATGTTAGATGAACTCTGCAGTTCAGAAATTAAGAACAATTTTGAGAGACCTGTTATGGACAAAGTCATCTACATCCAGAGGAAAAATTATGGAGTCTGACTGAAGAGCAAAGCATATTATATTCACTTTTGAAAAACTTTTCTTTTTTTTTTCCCTTCATTCTCATTTTTTTCCTTTCTCCCTTAGTTCTAATTCCTCTTTCACAACATGACTAATAAGGAGCTATGTAAAACATGATAATACACTTTAAAATTTTTTTTGTTTTTGCAAGACAGTGGGGTTAAGTAACTTGCTCAATTTCACATAGCTAGGTAATTATTTTGGTTTTTGCAAGGCAGAGGGCTTAAGTAACTTGCCCAAGGTCATACAGCTAGGTAATTATTAAGTATCTGAGGCCAGATTTGAACTCAAGTCCTGCTGTCTCCATGGCCAGTGCTCTAACCATTGCACCACCTAACTACTCCACAGCTAGGTAATTATTAAATGTCTGAGGCTGGATTTGAACTCAAGTCCTCATGACTCCAGGGCCAGTGCTCTATCCACTGTGCCACCTAGCTGCCCCTATACGTACAATTTTTACCAGATTGTCTGCTACTATGGGAAGGGGGAAGGGAAGAGAGGGTAGTTGAAAAATGTGGAATTCATAATCTTTCAAATGGATGAATTCTGATAACTACCTTTGTATGTAAAATAAAATTTCAATTCAAAAATAATAGAATCAGAAATAAAAATTCAGATGTAAACACATAAAAGAACAAAGGATGGGTCATAAGCAAGGGGAACTAGAAAGGTTTTTACATGGAGGTAAATTTATAATGACTGACATGAGACTTCCTGGCACAACAGAGTTTTCGAAGGATATATTTTCCTCAGATTGAACAGAATAATTAATGGGGGTAGTTGTATATAATTATAATATTAATATTTACTTATGAGGAAATTCAGAAATTGACAGAGAATTATGATGGGAAATTTTTTGAGTACAGTTATAGAGATAATGGCAAAAGAGATAGTTATGAGAATAAACTATGAGAGGCTCTGACTGCTCTCCTACCTGGGTTATGGAATGTGAATGACCACAGGTCCACCCCTCTGCCCTGGGGCTGTAAGGAGGATTCCTGCTCTATGGCAATAGGGGCCCCAGACTGTGACCATGGTCTGAATATGGACAAAACACCAGAGTCTGTGGAGGAGCTCAGTCCAAACTTCTTTCATCTTATACCTGGGAATCTACTTACATGCTGATAGCTTCTCAAATTTCCTGAATTTCCTGTTCTGCCCCCTTCCAAGATCTCGTGATCTGTTATTTCACTCTAACTTGGCCATACCCGGGGATGGTAATAACTGATTTTTTTCCATTACAAACTGCTCCTAAACTTCTCCAGATGACAGAAACTTCCTCTCCTTCCATCTTTCCTTGTTCCTGATTCTTCCTAAAATTTTCTCTACTTTCACCACAAATTCTTCTTTCTCCAACACCCTCTTTACTAGAATTTCTCTATTTCCCTCCCCTGGCTTCAACATTTTCCTTTCAAAATTCTGATCTGTTACTTAACTTCTTATCTTTTACTCTCAGATTCCTTGTCCCACTATCCTATCAACCCCAAACTAGATTACTCATATTAACTTATTTTTCCCTTCTCTCAGAAATAATGTTGGAAAAAGTTAAATAACGCTTAACTGGAGACACTAAAGTTTTATGTTATTCTTTCTTATTGTTTCTCAGCACTCCATTTTGATCTTTTAACAATTTCCTGGATTTATTTAATTCTTTACAATTACTGTTTCAAGGGTTGCAGAGAGCTCCCAGCAGCAGAAGCAGTTTCCTGACCTGACAATCCAGGAAACACCAAGCACAACTTGGAAGATCAGCAGGGAAACCTCTGCCAGAGTGAGTGGAACCTAGCGTGGCCCTCAGTGCAGCCGGGGACATCAATGGAGCCTTGGCCCTCAGCTTAACCCAGATCCCAGGAAACAGAAGCAGAGCTGCCAGGCAACTGTTCCCTGAGCGCTAAGCCCACAGAAGGTAAGGGAGTGGGGGGGGGGGATTGTCAAGGTCTCTCCTCAGTCCCTGGGACAGGACTCTGGTGTTTTGTCCATATTCAGACCCTAGTCACAGTCTGGGGTCCCTATTGCCATAGAGCAGGAATCCTCCTCACAGCCCCAGGGCAGAGGGGTGGACCTGTGGTCATTCATAGTCCAGAGCACAGGTAGGAGAGCAGTCAGAGCCCCTCATAAGACCTTGGAGGAACTGAGATTCTTGCAGGGTATCCCAATAATACTCAAAAGCTATGGAAGTACACCCAAACTAGGTGCAGGCTGGGTAAATGATTAAACAGGAAAAAAAGGAACCTGACTATAGACTACTACTTTAGTCCCAAGGAGGACCAAAACAGACAGTTGTACAATAAAGATAAAAGATGAGCTATATGTGTATGTGTGTGTGTGTGTGTACATCTGTTTTCTATTTAAAGGGTAGATTATTTACATTTAGAACAGGAAGCAGAAATCAATATAAGTCAATATAGTTTTATCAATAGCAAGTAATGTCAGCATAATCTTATTTCTTTTTTTTTGGCAGACTTCCTAAAGTAGTGGATGAGGGGTAAATTTTGCTAATACAAGTGCAGTTTATTTATATTTCAGTAAAATACCAGACTACATTTGCAAACAGGATGACTGATAATTCAATTATCTAGTAGAATGATAGTGAAAAGAATAGTAATAAATTAGAAGATATAAACTTGGAGCAATGGAAGATCCCTATTTGCAATGGCAATTCAGTTTTCTATAGCAGTTCTGGAGTCATAAACAAGAACTGGTCATCTACTTTCAGCAAATACATGATAATTTTACATTATAGAGGATGTATCTTATAAAAATGTTATAGAGGATATATATGTGTGTGTGTGTGTGTGTGTGTGTGTGTGTGTGTGTGTGTGTGTGCATGTGTATGTGTGTGTATGTATTTCTCTCACAGGCACATAAATATACCATCTATATTCAATTTGTAGGTTATCTTCACTGTTAAAAGGACAAAGGTCTCAAAAAAAGTTTCTTCTGAGTTTATCAAAAAGAATGAAATATTCCTGAAAACAACAAATGTAGATTTCAATGGGAAAATAAATTAGCAAAAAAAAAAGTGAAGAGGTAGAGGAGAATTTTTGCCTATATTGGGATTTTGGAAGCTCGGAGAATAACACAGCAAGACGAAACTATGGAAGAAAGAATTGGAAAGGAAATTAACAACTTGGCACAAGAGTCACAAAACCTTGCCCAAGTAACAAGCTGTCTGAAAATTAGAACATACCAAATAGAAGATAAAGACTCCATTGGAAAATAAGAAATATTAGAACAAAGTTAAAAGTAGAAAAAAAGAAGAAAATGTTAGGCATCTCATAAGAAAAGAACACCTGGCCAGCAAAATAAATCAAGTGAAAATAATTTGACTAAATAATAATGAAAAATATATTAGATGTTATATTTCGAAAAAAAATCTTCAAAGAAAGCTGCCCATAAAGTCAGAGGGAAAACCAGAAACAGAAAGCCTCTACCAGTCACTTCCTAAAAAATTAAAAATGGAAATTCCCAGAAACATTAAAGTTAAAACTAAGTTTCCAAGTCAAACAACGTAAGCAGTAGGAGAGGATCTGAAGATCAGTCATAATTATTCATGCTGTAGCAGCTCTGACTATAAAGGAATGAACAGTTGTTTGTATAGTGGAAAAACATACTCCTGGAATCAGGAAGACTCATCACACAACACATAGTAGTTGTGTGACCACGACCAAGTCACTCAACTCTGTGACAGTTTTCTCTTCTGAAAAATGCCCTAGAGAATAAAATTGCAAACTACTTAAATATCTTTGGCAAGAAAACTTCCCAAGAGTCACAATGGAAAAATGCCTGAACAATAAGAACAACAAAAATGAACAAGAATTGGTCCCAATGAGAGGGCCTGACTATTAATGTTGTGATGCTTTGAGAATTATATGGAACAATATTTTTTTTTAAGTTTTTTTTTTTTGCAAGGCAAACAGGGTTAAGTGGCTTGCCCAAGGCCACACAGCTAGGTAATTATTAAGTGTCTGAGACCGGATTTGAACCCAGGTACTCCTGACTCCAAGGCCAGTGCTTTATCCACTACACCACCTAGCCGCCCTCAACAATATTATTACCATCCAAAACAAAACAAAAAAACCCAACCTTTCATAATCTGATGAACACATTATAAAAATTATCTCTTATTTATTTACTTTCCCTTAATCCTAACTCCTCAGACTGAAAATGACTAATCTGTAAATATGTTTATCAAAAATAAGTATGTACAATGTTAACTTGAGTGTTTGTCACTGAGGGGAGGGAGGGAGGGTGGAAGGAAATTTTGAAAATCAAAAATATACACATTCCTATGGATGAATGTCAAAAAATAAAATTGATGAATTTTTGGAAAAAAATTTATAGGTCTATAGTAACTCACTTATAACTATTATGTAGATTTCAGTAGTTTCACAAACTACCTTTTTCAGTCCTGAAAAGAGGTTTTAAAAGATTTTTATTGTGATGATGACAATGATGATGTTTGTAAGAAGAATATTTTTAATCTGCAAAAAAAGACTATTTGACCTTTACCAGAAACTGAGGACAATACAGAATAGAAACAATCTTTCTTGTTAGGTGATTCAGCACTATTTTAGAGACTTTATACTGGTTTTTCATTTACATTTCTGAAGTGAAAAAGTTCTCTTTCATTTTCAAAACCTAATATCAGATGAGTAGTTAGAATTTATATTATCCCATGCTGATAAAAAAAGAGTTCTTTCTAATATGACTGACTCTTCTGATGAAATCAGGGAAGTTGATATTCCAGTTTTGAGTCTTAAGGATAAAAATGAACTTTATAATTACTAAAGATAGAGGTCCAGATTAGCACAAATAGTTAATGAATTTTTTTTCTTTTAAACTGCACTTACTATAATGGACTGTTTCCAATTTAAATGCCTTTGAACCCCTTCAATCAAAAGGAGAATTCTAATAAATTCAAAATGCCAGGTATGAAATGAACCTTAAGTGACTGATTGTTCTTTTAACTTCCAGGTGCCAGACTTTGCAGCTCAGATGTAAGTTAAATTGAATTCAGTTTCAAATTCATAGAAATCCCTACAACTGATCATATCTATGCCATTTTCATGGTACTAGTCCCCCAAATATTCCTGTTTGACCATTTTACTTCTTTGCTCAAAAAATTTACTACCACCTCTATTGCCTTTAGACTAATAGACAAATTCCTTAGGCTAGCATTTCAATCCCTCTACAATCTGCTTCTCACCTACCTCTCAGTTCAGGCAGTTCCTTTTCTACTGAAAAACCTTTCCTGATTCTCCTCACTGTCAAAGTCCACAGTGCATTCTTCATCTTGGAATTGCTTTCTATATCCTTTTGTACCCTAACCTCATTCTTCCAAGTCAATCTCCAGTAATCTATAAAATCCCATGAGGACAAAGACAGTTTGACTTGTGTTTTTGTATCCCTAGTATTTAGTTAACTGTCTGACAGGTTTGTTGAATTGAAATGAATTAACAACCCCCCCCCCCAAAAAAAAACCCAACACTACCTGTCTCAGACAAAAATATACTGGAAGTCAATCATACATCTTAAATTTCCAGTTAATTAGAAGGGATTGCAGTGTACACCTCTGTTTCTAATGGTAATTAATAAAGGGGGGTAAATAAATGAATTATGGGAATATAAGTATTCTTCAAAAAATATTAAAGACATATTGCTTAGAGATACTCGCAACATTTACACTGAATCTCTGCCTCAAAATCTTGGATAACTATCCCAACCTTCACAAGACACATTTTCTGACATCAAATACATAGCTATGGTTGGGATCATGATTTCATCAATGAGAATTACTGATAGATAAGTAAAGTCTTTCCATTGAAGCAGATCAGCATCTCATCTTTAACTGATAATCTTTTTCCTTGCACACTAAGAGACTGAATGATGTGGCTAATTTCATAGTGTTTCCATATTGTTAATAGGTATTTAGGTGAAATTTGAATACAGATACTCCTGACTCTCAATTGACCTCTCATATCCATATCATTAGCCTTTAGAATTTTTGTCTCAAAACCTCTTGTATAGATGCCATTCTCATTTTTTTCATTTTCTTTGAAAATGAAAAAAAAAAACCCAACCTCATTCAATTAAACACTTTTTAACTGCTATGTGTAGGGTACTTTTCCTTCCATAAAACATATACCCCAAATTTTCTCAAAGTCATCAGGTTTAATCTATGTCAAATTAATGCCTTTCCAAAGTACTATTTATAAAGTTCTCTCTTTAGGATTGCTTTGGAAGAGTTAGTTCATCCTAAATTAGTGAATTTACATTTTAGAGGAAGAGTATCCCTTTCCTCTTTTTTTTTTTAAACAAATGTCTTATTTATGGGACTCTAAACATTTGCAAATGTGCAGTTCAGCTGGAAGTCTAAGTAGTATACACAACTGTTTGCCAAGATTTCCATTAATCAAAGGAACTATATTTTAAGTGATCAATAATTAATGAGAGCAACTGAAGCTCACAACACAGTGGGTCAATTAACATATCTTTATATAACTTTCTGGCATTTGGGGGTGAAAACATTTGAACGGGTTCATCTGTTCTGACTTTACAATAACCATTTCCCTCTGGACTATATTTTAGTTGACAACTAAATCATAATATTCTCCTGAATAGTTAATTCAAATCTCTTATCCCCCCCCCCACTAAATCCCATCTTTCTCTCCAGCAATTCTAAAATTCATTTTATTGCTATAATGTTATTAGAGATTTATTAAGAATAGTTTTTAGGCTCTGAATTTATATTACATTTGCTACACTGAATATATTCCCAAGGTAAAAGAATCTTAAAGAGGAAACATTTTATTTTGTACCTCATTTTGAGCAGGGTGTCTCAAAACCTTGAAAACTTGTTGCTGGCCACTTAGATATGGTAAGAGATAGAAAGTAGCATTATAGGAAAACAAAGACCTTTCATTCTGTGCTTACCTTTTTACTCTGCACCAAATTAATTTGTATAAAAATATTATAGGGGATTTTTGAAGTCCAAATATTCAGTCCTAGGCAATTAGTAGCACTTGAATGATTATATAGGGTTGTAGTTTGGAAATCAGGTATAAAAATCTAATCTTGAATCAGTCATAATAGGTTGAAGTTAGCAAGAGATGTGGTTAATAGAAATCTGGTTGAAAGCCAGATTAAATAACATGGTGCTTCTTAGCTGACTGACTTCTGTATTCTGCAGGATCTTGGATCCAAGAGTTTTCTTTAAGAGGGAAAAAAATACAATAACTAATATTGATTAATTTTCCTGTTTCTGTATGAAGAAAAGTATACGAAATATTTTTGATAGTATAACAATGAGCTATGTGAAGGGCTTTTTTACTGAAAAAGAGTCTCTGGAACATAAACTAAAGGAGAGACAGTGGTTTCATCATATGGGAAATAGTTCACAGCTCAGAGAGGACTATAAATAAAATAAAAAACAGCCGTTTCCTAAGTAAATCTTTGACTGTAAGACCACCCCACAACTATTAAGCAGATGCCCATAAGTGACACTTAAACTCTCTAGGTCTCAAATTTTTCATCTGTAAAATGAATGAGGAGAAACAAATATGCTTTAAAATCCCTTCAAATCTAAGGCCATATTAATATTAAATGACCAGAAGACAATGAACAGTACCCAGAAGAGACTGCCTGCTACATAACCACCAGGGAACTGGTCTGTTGGGGACATCATGATAATATCAAGAGAGAACATTGACAACCTAGTAAAATTAGTATGAGTTCTGTATCCATGTATGCAAATTTAGATGTTCATTTGTACACTTCTCTAAATGTGGTCCCGAGACATTTCCAAGCTTCCCAGTGATGTGGGACTGTTTGCTCAAGTTTTGAGGGAAATATTATATTATTACTTTTCACTAAATATTTTACTTTGAATTATTTGTGTCATTCCAGTAGCAATTGAAAGGCACAGTCTTGAGGATCTGTAGCCTCACATGAACCAGGGAGAGCTTTTTTAATGGTAACCTAATACTACTTTTGACCATTGATCATTAGTAAATTTCCTACATTAGAAGATATAAATTGTGTTAGACCAAAAACTTACCACTAGAATGGAGTTAAAGATTTTTCTTGGCAGATTGTAATGTCAGGGTCCTTGTAACCAAGGATTCCCAGGTTACAATTCAGGAGTATCTGTGAACTTGAATTAACCCTTGCAGCAACTATCTGAAGTGCTGAATGAGTTTTTTTCTTGAAAAAGTTATTTTTGCTATTTCTATTCCTTAAAGCATTTATGATTTTAGTAATTAACTTGTATAAAAGGAAAAATGTCAAAGCAGTGTGTTGGGGATATTGAGTGAGTAGTCAGGTGGTTTGGTTCAGAAATGCAATGCAATTTATTTTCTTTCATACAGGTCACTTTGTCAGCATTTCTCATTTCTTCCATCTCTAACTTTGCATATTTTTATTTGCTCCTTCAATTTGTTGAATGTTTGAGGGATTTGTTTTCCTTGTCAATACTTCAATGGTGTAAACAAGTGTCAACGGAAAACCTAATTGCTCAATAAGTAGGTAAAAATATTTCTGAAATGATTTGGAAAGTGAGCAAACTACCATTTATACTTTCTTTTTTCTTTTTAAAAACTTTTTAAACATTTTTATTTAAAGTTTTGAGTTCCAAATTCTTTTGTTCCTTTCCCCTCCCCTCTCCCCTCTCTGAGCCTATACTTTTCAAATGTCATTTTCCGTAAGGTTTAAATATATGCCTTTTTCTGTAATCTTACCTGTTTTCTCTGTTGTCACGTCTCAGCCATTTCCAAATCCTGCTGCCTACAATCTGTTCATTCTCTTCCTCCAATTCATCCTCCTCCCACCAGACTATGGATTCTTCCTGGGGCAAACTTGGTTATGAGGTTAACTTCTGTCATTGTTATTGTCAGTTGCTTAGTCATGTCTAACACTTCATGATCCTACAGATCATACTATTCATGGGAGTTCCATGGCAAAGATATTGGAATAGTTTTCTATTTCCTTCTCTGGTGACTTAAGACAAAAAGCAGTTAAGTGACTTGACCAGGGTCACACCTCTAATAAAGTATCTGAGTCTGGATTTGAACTCAGTTCTTTCTGAATCCAGTTCCATTGTTGTAATCACTAAGTCACTTAGTTGCCTCCAGCTGTTTGACTTTTCTAGTCCCAAATTTGTGCTATTGACCATTTCCAAATCAAGATACTCAAATTGCAGTTACCCTTTGCATTCCCTTCTCTGTAGAATCTAGCTTTTAACCTCAGAAATGGGTTCATGTAAGCAAACTTTATCTTTAACTTTCTCAATACCATACCTCCATGCCACTTCCTGGTCATTTCTAGCACAGCATTCAACAAATTCTGTATCTTTGATTCACTGATTCATAGATTCATTGTCCATTGACTGAGGATATACAGAAATGGACTGGAACCTTGAAAAGACTATAGAAGATGGCTGACTAGATGTTTGTGAAATAGTTTGAAATAGAAATTCAGTTGAAATGAACTCTGTCATCCTGGACTGATGAATTGGTTTTTAATTGTGTCCCAGTCACTATTAAAAAAAAAAAACATGGTATGAAGTTCTAGTGCCATTTTCAACTTCCTCTTTCAAATATTTAATCAATAAATAAATCTAAGGAAAATGGTAGTCATTTTGCAGTGAAAAGTAGAAATTATCAGTAAGAATGAAATATAAAATGGATATTTTAGTAAAGTTTGTGATTATCATTAGTAGTTCTGAGATTAGCCTCATTGCCTAAAAGTTCATTTGTTCTATGAGGTTAAAAAAATGGCAATACATTTTTAATTTTTTTAAAACTAGTTCAAAGCTCAAAAGAAACTCTGCTGTATATCTTCTAGAAACTGGCTCACTGTTTAAACTTGGAAATCTGTTCTTGGGCAGGTAGAAATAAATCTAAGACTAATTAGTTGAAAGAGAGGAATATGTTTTGAAGAAAAAATGAAAAATTATTTTTGACTTATTCTTTTTTATTTAAAATAAGTTTTGAGGTACTATATATTTTACATCCACCATAATTTCTCCAGTATTCTTCTTCTTCTTCTATTCCCAGAGAGACATTCTATATAACAAATAGTTCTTTTAATACAAAAACTAAAAAAAAAAGTTGTGGAAACATTAGCATACCTAAAAATCTGAAAATATGTGTAATATGTGAAATATGTGCAATGAAGATATTTGCAGTTTTAGAACTTCAACCTCTGCAAAGAGATGAAGTAAGAATTTATTTTCATATCTTTTTTTTAAGAAAGTCTTTGTTGGGGTGGCTAGGTGGCACAGTGGATAGAGCACCAGTCCTGGAGTCAGACATTTAATAATTACCTAGCTGTGTGGCCTTGAGCAAGCCACTTAACCCCATTTGCCTTGTAAAATACTAAAAAAATTTTTTTTTCATTTACAATGCTGTATTCACTCTATATGTTGCTTTTTAAAGTTTTGTTTCCTTTAATCTGCATTTGTTCTGGGAATAGATTTTTTCCATACATTTCTGTATTCATCATTTTGATCATTTCTTACCACACAGTAGTATTCCATTGTATTAGAGTACCATAAAACATTACTCAATTGATGGGCATCTACTTTATTTCTTTTTCTTTGATATCACAAAAAAGTCCTGCTATAAATATTTTGTACATATATATATACACACACATATACATATATATACATATATGTGTATATATATGTATATACATACATATATATATATATACATGCATATATATATATATATATATATATATATATATATATATATATATATATATATATGGACTATCTTCTTGGACTAAAGTCTACCAATGTAAAATCTGGAGCAAATGATGAATACTTTTAGGAATTCATTTGAAGAATTCCAAATTACTTTCCATAATAGTTGTACTGATGCACAGATTTACTAATAGTATATTAGTGAACTTATATTCCCACAACTCCCCGACCAGCATTGAATATTCTAATCTGATAGACACTCAAGGTTGCTTTGCTGAACATTTCGTTTAGCATTAATTGGGGGCATTCATGTAATTTGGTTGTTAACAAATTGCAATTTTTATTTTGAGAATTGTTTGTTCATATTCTTTGATCATTTATTTCCTGAGGAATTTCTGTCAGTTATTTATAGCTCAACTGATGTGTGTATGTATGTATGTATGTATGTATCTTTCTGTCTGTCTGTCAATTGTTTGATATCTTGAATATCAAATTCTTATAAGAGAAATCTGAATCAAAGATTTTTTTCCCATTTGACTGCTAATTTTCTTGCCATAGGTGGCAATTTTGTTTACAAGGAAGCATTTTCAGTTTTTAAGTGTCATGTAATATTATCTTTTTGTAACTGATATTAATACTAATTTAATTAAGAGTATATTTCTTACCCAAAATTGAAAAAAATTATGATCAATTTCATTTCTACTTTTTTAATGCTATGATCTTCAAAATTAAGGTCACATGTCCTGTTAGAATACATTGTGAAACATGTTCAAAAGGGTTGAAATAAATTCAATGTTATCATATTGCTTTATAGATTTCCCAGAAACTTGAACAAATATGGATGTCATATCTATGTAATTTATGCTTTTAAGTTTTTAAATATATTATTTTTCCAATTAATTACAAAAAAGGGTTTTTTTTAACTTTGAGTTCCAAATTCTCTTTCTTCCCTTCTCTTTCATTAAGAAGGCAAGCAATTTTTTTTAGCTTAAATGCAAAGCAGATTTCCATAAAAGTCATATTGTGATAGAAAATACAGACCAAAAAAGCAGGGGGGGGGGGAATAATATAAGAAAAATGTGATGATTTTCATTCAGAATCCATCAGTTTGTTCTCTGGAGGTGGATAGCATTTTTTTTACCATTAAGGCCTTTAGAATTGCCTTGGATCATTATATTCCTGAGAAGAATTAACTTATTCAGAACTGAACATCATATAATATTATTACTGTCTAGTACTGTTCACTTTATTTAGTATCAGTTAATATTAATCTTTCTAGTTTTTTATTTGAGAATATCTTGCTAACCATTTCTTAGAGTATAAGGGTATTCCATCATAATCATGTAATACAACTTGTTCAGCCATTCCCCAATTGAGGGGAATCCTCTCAATTTCTAAATGTTTGCTACAATAAAAAGAGCTGAGATAAATATTATTTACATATATATCATCTCCTTTTTAAAAAATTATTTGTGATGCAGAACTAGTATGGGTGTTGCAAGGACAAAAGACATGCATGGTTTTATAACTTTTTTGGGTAGAATTTTGCAAATTTTTCTCCAAAATGTTTGAATCAGTTCACTACTCTACCCATAGTATCTACACAACATTCCTCCAAACTTTGCTTTTTCCTTTGCTATCATACTAGTCAATCTAAAAGATGTGGGTTAGTATTTCAGAGTTGTTTTAATTAACATTTCTCTAATAATAATGATTAAGAGAATTTTTTTCAAATAATGATACATAGCTTTGAGAACTTCATTTGAAAGCTTCCTGTTCACATTATTCTTTGATCTTTCAGTTGGGGAATGTCTATTTAGATATTTAGCTATTTAAATCAATTCTCTCTATATATATGAGACTCTTCAGAGAAATTGGACATAAATTGTGCATAGTTATGATTATTGTGTATTTCCCTCCAACTTATTTCTCCCCCTGTTTATTTTACTCTTTTTTTCCCCATTTTACCCTGTCCATCTTCAAAAATGTTTTTCTACCACCTGCCCCAACCCACTCTCCCTTCTATCAGGCACCATTCTCTACTTTTCTGTAGGATTAAAATAGAGTTTTATGTGCAAATTAGTATATATGTTATTTCCTTTTTAGAGTCAATTTCAATGTGAATAAGGTTCAAGCACCCCCTTTGCCCCCTCCCCAAACCCTCATCTTTCCCTCCACTACAAAAGATTTCCTTCTTTCTTTTATGTGAGATAATATATCCCACCCCACCTCTCAATTTCTCTCTCTCCCAAAGCATTCCTGTCTCATCTTTTAAGTTTATTTTTTTAGCTATCATTCCATCATATTCAATTCAAATTCAAGACCTCTCTCTCTCTCTCTCTCTCTCTCTCTCTCTCTCTCTCTCTCTCTCTCAATATATATACTACTTTTAAATGTAGATGATCATTTTATTTTTAAAATTAGTTTTTAACTCTTCTAGGAGTTCTTTTTGGTTCTAAGATTAATTTTCCTATTTTCAATGAACTTTTGCACATCTTTTTCCAGGTGGATAGTTTTGCTTCTCTTCTGTGGCATTTTTTGCCTTTTTAAAAAACATTTAGCATATTCTGTTTTTTAAGATGTTATTTTCTCCAAATTTTTGTGCTTTAATTATCAAACTGCTGACTCTTTTCACAGTTTTCTTATATTGCTCTCATCTCTTTTTTTTTTCCAAATTTTCTTCTACTTTTAATAATTTTATTTTTAAAAATTAGTTTTTAACACTTTTGGACCTAGGATTGATTTATATTTTTTCGTCAAGGTTTTGGATATAACAGCTTTGACTTTGTTGTCTTCTTCTGAGTTTGTGTTTTGAACTTCCATGTAACTTCTTTTTAGTTTTTTTTCAAGGCAATGGGGTTAAGTGGCTTGCCCAAGGCCACACAGCTAGGTAATTATTAAGTGTTTGTGGCAGGATTTGAATTCAGGTACTCCTGACTCCAGGGCTGGTGATCTATCCACTGCGCCACCCAGCTGCCCCCTTCCATGTAATTTTCATTCATCAGGTTCTTCTTTATTGTTGTTTGCTCATTTACCCAGCCTAATTTTTGATTTTCAACTTTATGATAGGGTTGGGCTCTGCTTTCAGGTCAGTGTCATACTGTCTCAAACTTCAGGTTTTTTAACTGTTTTCAGAACTGGTTTTGGGACTCTGCAAGATTTTAGTTTTTTCCCAAGATGGCATGCTCTAGTGATGTGTTCACTTCTGATCCTGAACTCCAACCCTGATCAATGTATAGACAATGCAATAGAGTCTCAAACCTAACAACATCAAAGGGATGCCTATAATCTCCAAACTCACTAGTTGCCTGGCCTCATTTTTTCCTGTGGACCAAGAGTTACAGAATTCACTATTACTGATTCAATCCAGCTGAAAGTTTACTAAGGGGTGGATTGCAGCTACCATAACAGGGGACTTTTCTGCATTGTACTGGTTTGTATTCTTAGCCCCTTGTTACAGATCTTTCTTAATAACTTCTAGGTCGACTTGAACTGAAAATTGTTTCAGTCCATGCTTTTGTGGGTTTTGCCACTCTAGAACTCATTTTGAGGAATTGACTTTGTAGTTTTTTTTTAACATAAATGGGCATTGTATTTTGGCAAAGGTTTTCCCATATTTATCAAGATAATAATTTTGTGATTTTGGATATCAAAGTAATTAACATTATGCTACTATTTTATTAACATTTATCACATATGATATTTTGATGCTATTTTAGAATAATATTATATTAAAATTCCCCTAATTTTAAATCATTCTTGCACCCTTGCCACAAATTCAATCTGATTATTATGATGAATGACTTCTTGTATAAATTGTAGCTTGTCAATATTTCATTTAATTTTTAAAAATCAATATTCACTTATTATCCAAGGTTAAGGGTCTCTTGTACTTTATCTTTCTTTGGTATTGGTATTATAGCTGTATTTGTCTCATAAAATAAATTTAGTTATAAATTTTCTTTCTCAATTTTTGAGAATAATTTGTGAAGTATAGCTACTCGTTTTTCTTTAAATATTTTGATTGTATTCTCCTATTAATGTATCAGGGCTGGAAATTATTCCCCCCCCCTCAACTCATTCTATATTCTTTTATTTGAAATTTCTATTTGGTCCTCTGTTCATATGAGCATTTTGTTAATTAAAGAAGGTAATCGTTGATTTCTCTTTTATTTTCATTTCAATTAGCATTATACTAGATCCCAAATATTTTTATAACTTCTGGTTTGTTGTGATTTCACTTTGACCATCTGCTATTTTTTTATTTGATTTTCTGCCCTATTTAATTAGTTGGCTAAAAGTTTATACACTTTGTTGATTTTTTTTTAAGAATCAGCATTTAGTTTTAGTTTTTATTTTTTCAGTTATTTTGGTTCCTAGTTTGTCTATTTCCCCTCTTATGCTTATTTTAGGCTTGCTTATTTGTTGACTTTCTATTTCTGTCTATTTGTTATAAAAACTCTCTGAGGATAGAAGATGTTTTATTTTTATCTTTGTTTCTAGAAGTTTGCATAGTGCCTAGCATATAGCCCTCACTTAATGAATGTCCCTCAGTGAAAATAATGAGGGTTGGGTTTGACTAATGAACATTAGGGACCTCTGAGGTCAGTCCAGAGGAAACAGCAGAAATGTGATTAAGGTTTATAATCCAGAACTAAGACCAGAGGACAAGGCCATAAACCTTAAATATCTGGCTGGTATCTTTATCTTTCATGTACCTCTAAGCTTGCCTGAAGACTCAAAATATGCTATTTTTTCTTAATTTCACTTTTTTATCAATGTTTTTAGAAATCTAATAAATTTAATAATGGTCAGAGAATTCAAAGTCAGGTGAACCAGTAATATCAAGAGGACAGGTTGCAAATCATACTTTCCAAAGTGGCAGTTAAAAATTAAAATTGATGGAAATATTTCATACACTTACCACTGAGATTTGGATCTAATTTAGACTGATAGACAGAAAAAAATTATTACCATTTCCTGGCCACCCATGAAATGAATAATTTGGCTGTAATTGATAAAATTGAGATGCTTCCTCTATTTAATCAGTAAGCAGCCAACCTAAAACATATATTATGAGAAAACAAGTTGTCATCTTGGAAACTATGCAATGTCATAAGGCATTTATAGTATAGACCACAACAAGTAGAGTAATTACTAAGTAATTACTAAGAATTAGTGGATAAAGTGAGACTTGATGGCAGGAAGGCAAAGGTTTTAATCCAACTTTATATACTACTTATGTATCTTGGAAAATTCCTTTAATTTCCTTGAGTTTTAATTTCCTCATTTGTACAAAGTCACAGTGTTATTGAATTAATCAGATAATACTGCATGCAAAACCCTTTACTAACCTTTAAAAACCATTGGAAGGATTGAATGAAAAAGAACTCATTAAGAAATTACTGCTTATAAAACATTAAAAAACACTGGGCATTATTTAGGTATTCTCTAGCATAATTGTTGACACCTTAAGATTGACTTCACTTTCTTGGTCATGTAGGGCAATTCATTCTTTTGCTATAATTCAATTTATCTACTAAAATACAGAATAATTGCAATCTCTTAGTGGTTGGAGGAGTCATATGGGAGAAATACTAAATAAATACTCAATAGCATATATTGTTTTCTTTCCTGGTATAAAATAGTGTTTAGGTTGGAAGATCAAATGAGAAGTTTGCTTGGCTATGAATGTTATGTCATTCTGTGGTACACTAGCAATTGTCCATTGTAAGGAAATCCCCAGAATCATAACTTCTCCCCCTGCTCACATGGGAAAAATTACCAGTAAAGTCTTACTCTTCCACTAATTTTTAGAGAACAATAAATGGAAACAGGAATGTGGTCTTCAAATATTTGAAGGATTGTGATGTTAAAGGTAGATAAGAGAATAAGACTTGTTCTATTTGAGTCCTGAGGATGGAACCAAATACAGGTAGAAAAATTTGTATAGGGGGATTTCTGGGGCAGAGCCAAGGTAGGGGTGTGAAGCTAACATGCTCCCAGGAGATAAATGAAGCCTCTGTAATGATATTAAAGTTATAAATCCCATCAAGAAAAAGATAGATATCATGAGGATCTTCAGTGAAGGTCAGTCTCTTTGAGGGAAGAGGGGAAGTAAAGCCAAGCAAGACAGGAGAATGGTAAAGTTGGCAGGAGGTTTTAAATCACAGGGTAGTCCAGGTCTGGACAGCTGGATAACAGGGTAAATCCTAACAGCCATATACCAAGCCAGGAGGGAAGGTCCTTACCCCAAGTCTGAACTGTGGGAACCCTGGGGCAAAAGACAGGACTGGGTTGGGAACGAACCATTGCCTAGGTAGAACCTGGTCATAAAGGATGAAATAAACCTCTCCAAAGGCAAGGACTAGACTTCATAGGTAACATCTTGGCCAATGACAAGTCAGGAATCAGACCCCAACCCCAGCATAAAAAGCTTGGATCTGTACTCCCTATATTCTAGGAGCAGAGCTAAAACAACAAAGATGAGCAAAATAGGTAAAAGAGTATCCACTATAGAAAACAACTTTGCAGATAAAGATGATAATGATGCCTTCTCAGAAGAAATCAGTGGAAAATTATTCTCAGGGGAAGCCTCAAAAGAGTCTATAAATTGGACTCAAATCCAAAAGGTCATAGAAAAGTTTAAAGAAAGATTTTTAAAACCAGAGAAGAGAGGAAGAAGAAAAATGGAAAAAAAGAAATGAGAGTCAAGCAGGAAAATAATGAAACATTGATCAAAGAAATCAACTCCTTAAAAATTAAACATAACCAACTAGAAAAGCAAACACAAAAGTTAATTGAAGAAAATAAAGCCATAAAAATTAGAATTGAACAGATAGAAATCAATGAATCTACAAGACTACGAGATTCCACCAAAAAAAATAAAAAGTTTGAAAAAACTGAAGAAAATGTAAAGTACCTTTAGGGGAGAAAATGACCTGGAAAATAGATCCAGGAGAGATAATTCACAAATCATTGGACTACTAGAAAGCCTAGATTAAAAGAAGAAACTGGAAAACATCATGCGGAAATTATCAGGAAAAGCTGTCCAAATATGCTAGAACAAGAAGACAATATAGCCTTTGAAAGAATACACAGAACCCTTTCATAAACAGACCCCTGGATAAAAACTCCAAGGGCTGTTACAGACAAATTCCAGAACTCTCAAAGTAGAAAATACTGCAAGCAGCAAAAAGAAAACGATTTAAATACAAAGCAAACATAATTAGTCTCACATAGGACCTGTCAGCCTCAACTTTGAAGGGCTGTTGAACCTGGAATACCATATATCCAATGTCAAAGAACCTGGGATTACAACCAAGAATTTATTACCCTGCAAAATTCAACATATACTGTCAGGGGAAAAGATATATGTTCAACAAAATAGAGGACTTCCAAAATTTTCTGACAAAAATATCAGAACTGAACAGAGAATTCAATCATCAAATACATGATTCAAGAGATTCATAAAAAGGTAAAGGAAAAGGGGAAGGAAAAATCAAAACAAATGTTAGTCAAGACCATCAAATTGTATACAACCTTAAAAAATGGAAGATATAACACTTATAAATCTGGACAATTGTATTTCTTTTAGGATAATTATAGGGTCAAATATAATTTTTAATATATTTATTTTGAATTTTACAATTTTTCCTCTAATCTCACTTCCCTTCCCCCACCCCCCCACCCCACACAGAAGGCAGCCTGTTAGTCATTACATTGTTTCCATGGTATAGATTGATTTAAATTGAATGTGATGAGAGAGAGATTATATATTTAAGGGGAAAAAGTATAAGAGATAGCAAATTATATAATAAGGTAATGTCGGGGGTGGCTAGGTGGCACAGTGGATAAAGCACCGTCCTGGAGTCAGGAGCACCTGAGTTCAAATCCAGTCTCAGACACTTAATAATTACCTAGCTGTGTGGCCTTGGGCAAGCCACTTAACCCCATTTGCCTTGCAAAAAAAAAAAAAAAAAAAACCTTAAAAAAAGGTAATAGTCTTTGGTCTTTGTTGAAACTCCACAATTCTTTCTCTGGATACAGATGGTATTTTCCATCACAGATACCCCAAAATTGTGCCTGATTGTTACACTGATGGAATGAGCAAATCCATTAAGGTTGACCATCACCCCCATGATGTTCTTAGGGTATACAGTGTTCTTCTGGTTCTGCTCATCTCACTCAGCATTAGTTCATGCAAATCCCTCCAGGCTTCCCTGAATTCCCATCCCTCCTGGTTTCTAATAGAACAATAGTGTTCCATGACATGCATATACCACAGTTTATTAAGCCATTCCCCAATTGATGGACATTCACTCAATTTCTAATTCTTTGCCACCATAAACAGGGCTGCTATGAATATTTTTATACAAGTGATGTTTTCATAGACTCAAATATAATTGAAGAGATTGGACTTAGGGGATATGGGTATGGTTGAGTCTTGTCTCTCCATTGAAGAGGACCAGGATGACATCACCATCTATGAGACAAAAAACCCTGATGAAAAGCAGGATTGTTTACTCTAAACTTAAGTGTCTCTTTTTACCTACTTTAATTCCACTGTGCTCATAAAGCTTAGCACTTTCTCTGTTAAGGGCGTCACAAACTGGGCAGTCCTGATTCAGTGTCTCCTAAAACTTATAATCAATTGTAAAGTTCTTAAGTAAGATCTTTAGAGCTTCCCAGTACTTAGAGAACTTTGAGATTCTTTTAGTTGATTAAATTAGAGTTGGACTTAATCCATACTTTATTTAACAAGAGGTTAAGTACCTTGGGTGAAGAGGGGGGTGGTGTGTGAGAGAAAGTATGCTGGGGGTGGGGAGGGTACAAATAGTTCATGAAATGATTTGGTTTTGGATGATACTTTTTTTCTTGAGGATTGTGTGTACTTGGAGGGTACTAGAATAGGGGGGTAAGAAAAAAATGATTGTAATTTGATATAAATCAAGACTCTTGAAAAGTGTACTTCAAATGAAAAAGAAAAGGGGAGGTACTTAGTGACTTTGAGGCAATACTGCTTATCAAAGTCATTCAATGAACATGTGATGGCACTTCAATAACTCCTTGAACTCATCAAGAAATCTATTAATCAAGTTGTGATTGATGATACCTCATTAATAGTACTTGAGTAATACCAAAAAGTGAAGAAGCAAAAGATTTATAATTTTAGAGGGAAAGAAGGGAGGGTGTGAAAACTAAGTAAATTCTATTCAATAGATTTGGCCCAGACAGGGAATAAGATACATTTCCATTTGGGTTTATAATGCTATCCTACTCTACAGAGAAAGGGGGGGGGGGTGGTGAGGGGAAGGGAAAGGCAAGGGAAGAAGGGACTGATAAAAGGGAAGGTGAAGGAATAATGAAAATAAACTAAAAGTTAAATTTTAAAAGAAAGTTAAAGGGGAAAGGAAGTAAATCTTTGGTGAGAAGGAATAAGAGAAAAGGAAAGAGAAAAAGTTAAATGGGGAAAGATAGCCTGGAGGGAAACACAGAATTAGTAATCTTAACTGCAAATGTGAATGGGATGAACTGTCACATAATGGGGACATTTCTCCATTGTAAAGGCTCAAAAGAAATACATTTGAAGCAAAGAAATATGCACAGGGTAAAAGTAAAAGGAGGGAGTAAAATATATTATGCTTCAGGGGATGTAAAAAAAAATCAAGGGTAGCAATCCTAATCTCAGATAAAGCAAGAGCAAAAAATAGATCTCATTAAGAGGGATAAAGAAGGAAACTACATCTTCTTGAAAGGCATCATAGGTACTAAAGCTATATCATTATTAAACATGAATGCACCTAGTAGTATAGCATTCAAATTCCTAGAGGAAAAACTGAGTGAATTACCAGGAGACATAGATAGCAAAACTTAAACAATGGGAGACTTCAACTTTCCTCTTTCAGAATTAGATAAATCTTAATTCAAAATAAACAAGAAGGAAGTTAAGAAGGTGAATGAAAACTTAGAAAACTTAGATAAGATAGACCTCTGGAGAAAACATAATGGGAATAGAAAAGAATATACCTTTTTCTCGGCAGTACCTTGGCACCCCTACCAAAAATGACTATGTATTAGAGTACAGAAACCTCATAATTAAATGCAGAAAGGCAGAAATAATAAATTAATGCTTCTCAGACCATGATGCAATAAAAATTACTTTTAATAATAAATGGTCACAGAAAGCTAAACCAAAAACTAATTGGAAACTAAATAACTTAATTTTATATGAGTGGCTTAAACAACAAATCATAGAAACATTCAATAATTATATCTAAGAAAATTATAATAATGAGACAATACCACAATTTATGGGATGCAGCCAAGGCAGTTTTGAGGGGAAACTTTATATCTCTAAATGCTTATATGAATAAAATAGAGAAAAAGGAGACCAATGAATTGAGTATGCAACTAAAAAAGATGAAAAAGAAAAAATAAAGATCCCCAATTAAATACCAAATTAGAAATTCTGAAAATTAAGGAAGAGATTAATAAAATTGAAAGCAAGGAAATCATAGATCTAATAAATAAAACTGCAGTGGTTTTATGAAAAATTATAAAAATACAAACAGCCCAGATTAAGACAAAAGAAAGTAAAATACATAAATATCTCCATTTCAGAAAAAAATAAAGAAACCATCAGTAAACTTCCTAAGAAAAAGGTCCAGATGGATTTAGAAGTGAATTGTACCAAACATTTAAAGAACAATTAATTCCTATTCTACATAAACTATTTTTAAAAAATAGGAGAAGAAGGAGTTATCCCAAATTCATTTTTATGACACCAACATGGTTGCTGAGATTAAACCAGGAGAACCGAAACAAAATTATAGACCAGTCTCCCTAATAAATATTCATGCAAAAATCTTAAAAAAAATTTGAGCAATTACATGACAACAAATTATTACTAGGATAATACTCCATGATCATGTAGGATTTATTCTAGACAGACAGGGATTGTTCAATATTAGGAAAACACTCAACATAAATGAACATATTAATAGCAAAATCAACAGAAATCATATGATTACCTCAATAGATGCTGAAAAGACCTTTGATAAAATATAACATCCATTCCTATTTTTTTTTTTTAGTTTTTACAAGGCAATGGGGTTAAGTGACTTGCTGAAGGTCACACTGCTATGTAATTATTTAGTGTCTGAGGGTGAATTTGAACTCAGGTCCTCCTGACTTCCAGGGCTGGTACTCTATCCATTGCACCACCTGGATGTTCCCATTCCTATTAAAATCACTAGAAATTTTATCAATAAATGGAGTTTTTCTAAGATCAAAGGGGAAACAAGGATGTCCATTATCACCATCACTATTCAATATAGTATTAGAAATGTTAGCAGTAAGAGAAGAAAAAGAAATTAAAGGAATCAGAATTGGCAATGAGGAAGCAAAGTTTTCACTCTTTGCAGATGATAAAAAAGAAATCCAAGAAAATCCAAGAGAATCCAAGAAAATCATCTTAAAAACTCCTTCAAACAATTAACAAATTCAGCAAAGTAGCAGGATATAAAATAAAGCCAAATAAAACATCAACATTTCTATATATAAACAACAAAGCCCAAGAGCAAGAGATAGAAAGAGAAATTCCATTTCAAGTAACTGTAGAAAACATTAAATACTTGGAAATCTAACTTTCAAGACAAACCCAGAAACTGAATGAACACAATTATAAAGCACTTCTCACCCAAATAAAGTCAGATCTAAATCATTGGAAAAATGCCAATTGCTCATGGTTAGGTCAAGCTAATATAATAAAAGTGGCAATTCTACCCAAATTAAATTACTTATTCAGTGCCATACCAAAAAAAAATTACCAAATAATTTGTACTGAGTCAGACAAAATAGAAACAAAATCCATCTAGAGGGACAAGAATAGCAAGAGAACTAATGGAAAATATTGTAAAGGAAGGTGACCTAGCTCTATCAGCTCTAAAACTTCACTATAAAGCAGCAGTCATCAAAACAGTCTGGTACTGGTTAAGAAATAGTGTAATAGATCAGTGGATTAGGATTGGTTCAAAAGAAACAGTAATAAATGATTACAGTAAACTACTGTTTGACAAACCCAAAGACATTAGCTTCTGGGATAAGAACACACTGTTTGACAAAACTAAGCATAGACCCACATCTCACACTCTATACCAAAATAAGGTATATACATTAAAATGGATACAGGATTTAGACATAAAGGGCAGCATCATAGATAAATCAATAGACTAAAAATACTCTATCCTTCAGACTATAGAAAGGGGAATATATATGACCAAACAAGAAATAGAGTACATTTTAAACTGCCAAGTGAATGATTTTGACAATATTACATTAAAAAGTTTTTGCACTAATAAAATCAATACTGCCAAAATTAGAAGGAAAGCAGAAAGTTGGGAAACAATCTTCACAACTAGAAATTCTGTTAAAGGTTTCATTTCTAAAATATATAGAGAATTGCATCAAATTTATAAATTCACAAGTCATTCTCCAATTGATAAATGGTCAAAGGATATGCATAGACAGTTTTCAAATGAAGAAATTAAAACTATATATAATCATATAAAAATGCCCCATATCATTATTGATTAGAGAAATTCAAATTAAAACAACTATGAGTTATCATTTCACATCTATCAGATTGGCCAGGAAGACAAAACAGGAAAATGATCAATACTGGAGAGGTTTTGGGAGGTTTGGGACATGAATGCATTACTGGTGGAATTGTGACCTGATCTAACCATTCTGAGAGAAATATGGAATTATGCCCAAAAAGCAATAAAACTGATCATACCCAGCAATTTCAATTCTAGTCCTATATTTAGAATAAATCATAAAAACATGGGGAGCTCCATAATAATACTCCATAATATTCATATACTATCACTTCTTTAACCATTCCCTAACTGATGAGCATCCCCTCAATTTCCAGTTCTTTGCTATTATAAAAAGAACTGCAATAAATATTTTGGAATATGTGGGATATATGAATATTATGGAGTACTAATGTTCTATTAGAAACCATAAATGGTCAGTCTCTAGAGAAGCATGATGCTGAGGGAAAGGAGCAGAACTAAGAGAACAATGTGCATATTAACAACAACACTGTGAAATGATCAACCCTAATCAACCCTGGTGGATACAACTACTCTTAGAAGTTCAGCGAGCTAGGGTAACCCTATTAGACTGGTTATGGACAATGCTATCCCCATCCATAGGAAAAAGAACAAAAGAGAAGGAAAAAATTCTTCAGAATCTGATGAACACTATATTCATTTTTCAAAAAATATCTCTGTTGTATTTTTCCCTTAATCCTAATTCCTCATACAAAAAATGACTAATCTGTAACATGCTTAACACAAATGGGCATTTACAATATTTACCTGTGTTCACCATTGAAGGGAGGATAGAAGGAAATTTTGTAATTTAATAATATACATCAGCATATGGATGAATGTTGAAAAACTTTCATAAAATGCATTTGGAAAGATAAAACATTAATAAAAAACTAAGGTATCAAATTAAGGTATTTTTTAGGGGAAATAAATTCTAATCATCAGAGTTATTGTTAAGTAGAATGGGCTGCCTCAAGAGGTATTGGTTTCTTGATCAGTGTAGGCCTTCTATCACATGATCATTTCTTTAACATGCTGTATTTGGTATAGGTTGGATTAGACCTTATACTTTCCTAAATTTCTGTGTTTTGAAAATTATCATCATTACTTGATGAAAATTTAACTGCATTATCACCTAGCATCTCCTTTCTTTCTAATCGCCAAAGAAGGAACTCTACTAAGTCTAATATAAATACAGTTTTGTTTGTATTTTTTATATTTCCTTTCCCTCTGGACCTTTGCTTTCTGTGTACTAACTATAAATATATATATATATATATATATATATATATATATATATACATATATATGTGTGTGTGTGTGTGTGTATACAGACAAATAGAACACATACATACATACATACACATACACCCTAGAAAAGATGTGACCAGCAATGACACACATCTGGCCAATTTAAAACTACTTAAAAAATGATGATAGTTTGGTAGCAGTGATGTAGATGAGGTGGAGATTTATACATGGTCCACTAAGATTTACCAATTTCTCAGTAAGAAGCATTATGAATAATGAATTATACTTGGAGAAAATAAGATTTGGCTTCATATTCCACTTTTGACGCATGTCATCTATATTACCCAGTATAATTACTTAATCTCTCAATTCTTTGCCCAATCTCTAAAACTGCAAGTTGCAGAAAAGTTGCTCCTGAGCATTGTTTTCTTCTTTGGTAGGGAGAGTTTCTTCCTTGGAAATTTTCTATGCTATTGAAATAACAGGTCCTGCTAATACACACACACACACACACACACACACACACACACAGACACACACACACACACAATCACTCACCCAACAATGGAGGTGTAAACTCATCTAATAATTCTGGAGAGCAAGTTGGAAAGGGCAATAAAACTGTGCATGCCTTTTCATACAGAAATATTAATACTAGGTCTATATCCCAAAGAAATCATAAAAAGGGAAAGAAACCCCATGGACAAAAATATTTATAACAGTTCTTATAGTGACAAAGAATTGGAAATTTAGGCTAAACAAATTATGGTAAATGAATGCTATGTAGTACTACTGTTCTGAAGGAAAACATGAATGGTCAGACTTTAGAGAAGCATGGAAAGATTTGCATGAACTGATGCTGAGTGAAATGAGCAGAACCAAGAGAAACCCTGGGAGATGTTCAACTATGATCAGTGCAACTCTTCTCAGCAGTTCAGAGATCATGGACAATTCTGTGAGATATGTTAAGGAAAGTGTCATCTACAACCAGAGGAAAAACTATGGAGTCTAAGCATAATATGTTCACTTTTAAAATTTTCATTTATTTTTTTTTCTTTCTTTTTCATTTCCCTATTAGTTCTTCTTTCACAGCTTGATTAATATGGAAATAAGTTAAATGAAATTTTCATGTGCAACTTATCTCAGATTGTTTGTTGCCATGGGGAAGGGCTGAAGAGGGAGGTTGATGGAAAAATATGGAACTCAAAGACTTGCAAAAGGATGAATGTATGGCAGCCAGGTGGCATAATGGATAAAGCACTGGCCTTGGAGTCAGGAGTACCTAGGTTCAAATCCGGTCTCAGACACTTAATAATGACCTAGCTGTGTGGCCTTGGGCAAGCCACTTAATCCTGTTTGCCTTGCAAAAACCTTCAAAAAAAGGATGACCGTAGAATACTATTTTTGGATGTGATAATAGATAATGAACAAGGCAAAAAGGAAGAAAGAAGAGATCCTTTTCCTATATCTATTAATAAGGTAAAGTTTTAATTGAGATCTCTTATCAAATTTTCATATTTTTATGTAAATTTATGACCTTCCATCTCAGTTATTAGACTAAGGGTAATAATTGTAATCAACTATACAGTGTCACAGGGAACACTATAATATCATAAACTGAGGACTAGGTGCCAATCTACATTACTTAAGGAAGTTTGTTCACTGGCATTTCTCTCTGTCAAAGAACAGGTTTAGTTAAAGTTTAAAAAAGTACAGATGACACAAAACTAGCAGGAATGACCAAAGCAATGAGTGACTGTCATTATTTTTTTAAAATTTATTTTTATTAAAGATATTATTTGAGTTTTACAATTTTCCCCCCAATCTTGTTTCCCTCCCCCCCCCCCCCCACGGAAAGCACTCTGTCAGTCTTTACTTTGTTCCCATGTTGTACCTTGATCCAAATTGGGTATGATGAGAGAGAAAACATATCCTTAAAGAGAAGAGAAGTCTGAGAGGTAACAAGATCAGACAATAAGATATCTGTTTTTGCTAAATTAAAGGGAATAGTCCTTGAACTTTGTTTAAACTCCACAGCTACTTGTCTGGATACAGATGGCACTCTCTTTTGCAGACAGCCCAAAATTGTTCCCGATTGTTGCACTGATGGAATGAGCAAGTCCTTCAAGGCTGAACATCACCCCCATGATGCTGTTAGGGTGTACAGTGTTTTTCTGGTTCTGCTCATCTCACTCAGCATCAGTTCATGCAAATCCCTCCAGGTTTCCCTGAAATCCCGGCCCTCCTGGTTTCTAATAGAACAATAGTGTTCCATGACATACATATACCACAGTTTGCTAAGTCATTCCCCAATTGAAGGACATTTACTTGATTTCCAATTCTTTGCCACCACAAACAGGGCTGCTATAAATATTTTTGTACAAGTAATGTTTTGACCCTTTTTCATCATCTCTTCAGGGTATAGACCCAGTAGTGGTATTGCTGGGTCAAAGGGTATGCAGATTTTTGTTGCCCTTTGGGCATAGTTCCAAATAGCTCTCCAGAAGGGTTGGATAAGTTCACAGCTCCACCAACAGTGTAATAGTGTCCCAGATTTCCCACAACCCTTCCAACAATGATCATTATCCTTCCTGGTCATATTGACCAATCTGAGAGGTGTGAGGTGGTACCTCAGAGAAGCTTTAATTTGCATTTCTCTAATAATTAATGATTTAGAGCATTTTTTCATAAGGCTATAGATTACTTTGATCTCCTCATCTGTAAATTGCCTTTGCATATCCTTTGACCATTTGTCAATTGGGGAATGGCTTTTTGTTTTAAAAATATGACTCAGTTCTGCGTATATTTTAGAAATG
>NC_133660.1:0-114000 GCF_037893015.1 Macrotis lagotis | reverse complement strand
CCAGCTGCATCTGGGATGTGCGCTGAGGCCTATTCCTCACCTTTCCTCCTGTCCCCACCATCCGGCCATCCTCTCTGCCTGAAGGTCTGGGGGCCGGGCCCCTTGGCACCAGGAGGCCGCGCACCTCCCCCTGTCCTTCCAGCCATCTCAGCTCCCTGGGTGGGAGTAGGTCAGGTCGTGGCTGTGGCCTCTCTGGGACCTTGGAGGGACTTTGTACCTGGGCGGGAAGGGTATGTGTCCATGAGGGGAGCTATGATGGCTAAGGAGGGGGAAGCCCCTTTTTCCTTTTTTTCCATCCTCCCCTTCTCTCATCCTTCTTTTCAGTTCTCTTTCCTCCTCTCCCTTTCTGCTGAATGAAGGAGGAAGAGATGGATAGGGAGCACCCATTTATCACCAGGACCTTCTTTTTTTCTCTCTGTCCTCATGTAGGTCCCTGTCCTATTTCCTGAACCCAGGTTCAGCCATCAAACTTTGGTCTAGGTGACAGGGACCTGGCCAAGCCCTGATGGCTTAGGAGGGGAAGGGGTGGGTAGGTGCTTTGAGGCTCCTATGGGTTGGTGGTAGTCAGGCTCTGGCAATGCTTCTCGTTGGAGCTCTGCCTCCATCCTAAGAAAGGGAGCAGCAGGCTGGCCGGGGAGGACACTTGTTGCCTTTCCTGGGGCCACAAAAAATCCTCGGAGGCTGAGAATCCAGTATTTCAGAGGGCAAGGGGCCAGACTTCCTCTATACACATTTCCACCCCACACGTGGCCATAAAGGAGACAGCTGGCCTGCAAATCTAGTTTGCACTTAAGCCATTGCCTTCATTCAAAATGGGACAAAAATTCTAGCTTGAGGTGCTCCTGGTGGAGAGAAGGGAATTTGGATGCGGAAGAAAGGAAGCAATCTGGTACAAATAGTTGACGTCATTTTTTTTTTTTTTAAAGAAAAAGTAGAATGATGGCAATATATTTTTTCTGGGGGGGGGGGGGCGGGAGCAGCATGCCAGGAAGGGAGTTCCCTTTGAAGGAAAAGCAGGGTTCCAAATCCTGGATTCCTACAGATCTGAACCCGCTTTCCAGAAGATTCCCCAAGCATCAGCCCAAATGGGGGAAGGCCTTGGGTGGGTGCTGGGGGGAGGGGGAGAGGGAGGGCTACTTCAGAAAAGGGACTGGCTGGGAAGAGAAGGGGGGGGGGGGATGACAGGCTTTAAGGGTTTCTTTCCTGGTGGCTGGACTGGCAGCAGAGGAGAAAGCAAGCTGTGGAACTTCAGGGGCCCAGATTCAATCCGCTTTTTCCCTGGGCAGAAGGTCTTTTGATATTGGAGTTTAGCGTGGGTGGTGAGTGTCCCACAGGTGGAATCTAGATCAAATTGCCAGCCTTTCCTAATCGGCAAAACCTGGGCAGTAGGCAGGGGAACTATTCTCCCAGTGAGGTCTGGCCAATAAAAAAAGAACTGACCGACCCCGAAGCAATTGGGGTAAGGGGAGAAGACCCTGAGGCAGGGCAGCCAATGCAGAGGTCAACGGATTACTCTTAGGCTTCCACCTGCATTTAGTCCATCCCCATTAATTCATCTCTCTGTGGTCAGGGTAATGTTCACCAGAGCCCCCAAAGAGCCATGCAGGCCTGTCTAAGAGGAGGGCATTCTGGGGACCTTAAGAAAAGGCCCTGGTGCTGCATTCCCCAGAGAGCCCCGAGCCAGCCTTGTATCTGGAAGCTGTGGGTGGGGGGAGGACCTGGAGGATCTGTCAAACTACTTTTTCTATACGTCTCCCAGACCGAAGTCACTTAGATAAATTACTTGGCTTTTTAAGGGAGGGGGAAGAGAGGAGAAGAAGAAGGTCAAAAAAAAAAAAAAAAAAGTATTTACCCAGAATCATGGATGCCCCTTTATCACCATTATTGTTCTATATGGTATTAGAAATGTTAGCTTCAACCATAAGAAAAAGAAATGGAAGAAGGAAGTAGAATAGGTCCTGAAGGCACAAACCTTTCACTCCCAGTAGATGATATGATGACCTTCTTAGAGTTTCATCCCCCCAAAAGACTTAAAACAATGATTCATTTTTAGCAAAGTTGCAGGATAGAAAATAAAGTCACACAAATCAGCAGGATTTCTAGGGATGACCAAGAAGTCACAGCAGCAAGAAAGAGATTTCACTGAAAGGAACTGTTCACAGCATCTAATACTTGGGAGTCTACCTGCCAAGGCAACAAAAACCATAGGAAAATACTGATAGACACTTTGCACATGAATAAAATCAGAGCTGTCATATGAGACAGGTCAAGGTAATAGAACAAAAAATGACGATTCTATCTCAATTAAATGACTTATTATTCTGTGCCATACCAAACTGCCAAAAATTACTTCATCAATGGAGAAAAATAAAGTCACGGTTAGCAAGGACATTAAAAAAACTAAAAGGGAAGGTGCCCTCCACCATTTCAGACCTACAATTCTATGCTAAAGCATCAGTCATCAAAACTGTTTGGCTCTGGCTAAGAGACAGAGTGGTGGAGCACTGGACTAGATTAGGTGCAAAAGAAATGGCTGAATAACCAGCAATCTGTTTGAGAAATCCAAAGACTCTGACCTCCTGACTTCGGATAAGAACTCAAGTCTCAGATAAAACCTGCTGGGAAAACCAGAAGATAGTATGCCAAAAACAAAGCCTAGACTCACATCTCACACCCTCTACCAAGATAAGGTCCAATTGCATCCAGGATTTACACACAAAAAGTGGGGAGATCCAAGGATAGGCTCTGTCAGGTCCAAGGAATCGGGGAGGAGTTTGTGACCAAAGAGGGGGGAGAGAAAGAGACAGCATTTCAAAGTGCAAAATGAACATATTGAATTGAAAACATTTTGCACAGGAAGTAGGGATAGTTTTGACAGCTAGCATTTCTGATCAAGGACTCATTTCTAAAACATTCTAAAACTGAGTCATATTTGTAAGAATAGAATTCCCAATTAATGGAATAGTGATTCTCAGTTTCATAAAATTCTCTAAAATCAGTATTGATTAGAGAAAGGCAAATTAAAACAACTGTATAGGACGACCTTACACCACACATATCAGACTGACCAATATGACTAGAAAGGAAAATGATCACCCTACAACCTATATCATTGCTTTTCTTCTCACAGCAGGGGAGGAGGAAAGAGAAGGAAGGAGAAAAATGGGATAAAAATTAATTATTGAAAACTCTTTGCATATACTGGGGATAATCAAAGTATTTTTGAAATGCCCAGAGAGGTCCTTGGGAAGAAAAGACAATATTCAAAAATAAAGTAAATAAAACTTTTCAAAGTCACTCACCTCTAAGCTAGCTTTCTGAAATCACTGAAGACCATCGAGGAGCAGCGCACACCTGAGAGGGATTTGTTTTGACCTTGGGTGAGGAGAGGGGGAGGCCCAGGTCCTCAAGGTCCCTGGCCTTGGAGGGAAGAGACAGAAAAGAGGAAGGAAAATGGGGGGGGGTGCGGTTCTTTCCTGGAGGCTGGGCCAGCAGCAGAGGAGGAAGCAAGTTGTGGAACTTCAGGGGCACAGATTCAATCTTCTTTCCATGGGATCAAGGTCTGGTGGGTGGTGGTGGTGGTGGTGGTGGTGGTGGTGGTGGTGGTGGTGGTGGTGGTGGTGGTGGTGGTGGTGCAGTTGGGCGTGGGTGAGTGCTTCACAGGTGGAACCTAAACCCAATTGCCTGCCTTTCCCAATGGGAAACACCTGGGCTGAAGGCAGGGACGCTATACTCCTAGTGAGGTCAGGCTTAGCCTTCCCTTGGCCACACTGCTGAAAGTTTTAAAAATCCCATCAAATAGAGGAGGAAAACGGTAGTTTCCTTCTGCACTCGGAGTATGACTGTCCCCAGCTCCCCCTGCTCCAAAGAACCAAAACCCCTTGGCACGTGGTGGGGTGGGGGAAAATGTCAAGCATTTCTCAGATCTAGAAACAGGGGAAAGGGATGGATATATTTCTTTTCTAAGTGTTATTTACAAGCCCTCCCCTACATGAGCTTGCTTGGCTTCTTTAGGAAAAGGGGGGGGGAGAGGTAGAGACAGAATCTGAAACTTTGAAAGGTTAAAAATTATCTTCTTTGGAGATGAAGAAAAGAAAACATTCACCATCCAAATTAAATAAAGGAATGTGAAAATGGTTCTTCCAGTGGATGGGGGAAAGCCCACTCCACAGGGAAATTGCTGAGGGGCAGTGCCCTGATTGAAAAACCTGGGCAGAATTCCCTGAGCCCATCCAAAGGGAAAGGATCTTTTCTTTGCTTCCCTTACCTTTGCTCTGCTTCAGTTCTTCCCTCCTCTCCATCATTCTCTCCTTTTCTACCCTTTCCTTTCCCAAGTTCTTTATGGCTTCTTTGGTTGACTCTGGGGTTTTTATGGTGGGTTTTTTTTTTTAGGTTTTTTGCAAGGTAAATGGAGTTAAGTGGCTTGCCCAAGGCCACACAGCTAGGTAACTATTAAGTGTCTGAGGCCAGATTTGAACTCTGTATTCCTGACTCCAGGGCCAGTGCTCTATCCACTGTGCCACCTAGCTGCCCACTTTGGTTGACTCTGAAGGAGCTAACTATTCAGGACTCTAGCCAACCTTGCTCTTCCTTAAGGCCACCGAGGTGGGTCTGGCTATGACCCCTGGACCAAACCCAAAGAGAGCCCAAGCCAGCCAGATGCCTTCTGAGGCAACCTCCCTCCTGGCCATCCTTGGCCACAACGATTCCACAAACTCCTCGGACCTGAGGAAAGGCCTGGACAGGAATGGCCATCAAGGCCGACAGGGAGTGGAAGAAGAAGGTTCTAGGGGGAACTGAGTGGCATTGTGGGGTGGGGTGGTCTGTCTCTGTCCCTGCCAGGGCTGGCTCCACTGCCCCAGCTTCTGGTGCCAAGGAGGAAGAAAAGGAAGAGTGAAGGATTTGATGATGACCTGGGCCTCGGGCTCTTTGACTGAGCCCCCTCCCTGCACCTCCACTCAGTATTAAATCAAAAATTAAGAAGACAAAGAAATAGAGGAGAAAAGAAAATGCTCCATTAAACTAGAATCGTCACAAATTTGACATTCAGTTCTTTCTTAGATCCTGAATGCTGCTCAGTAATGCTCTCCATCGTTTCTGACCACTTCCACTTACTCCTAACTGGGTTATTGAAGGGAGGAGCAGAATTGGCTGGGGGGGTGAGGAGAATGGAGTGGTGTGGGTTTGTGAGAGAAAATGCCATCCGTTGTATTTGGGGACCCCAAGTTTGTGGCTGGGATTTCCTAGACAGTGAGCCATGCTGAGAAGGGCAAGTCTCCCACCCTAGTGGTGCAAACTTCCACTGGCATGAGCCCCCCCCCCCCCCCGCCCCAAGACCTAAGTGAAGCTGTGTGACTTTGCCCTGCCTGTCAACATGGGTAAAGGATTTTCTACACCAGCTCTCATCTTCCCAGGTCAATGAGATGACTCTTCAGGGTTGCAGTGCTAGGCAGCCTTCTTTTTTCCAAGACAATTTTCCTTCCCTTGTATTGAGTGCTTTGAAGTCATTTTCTTGCCCAATGGAAATGATTTTTCTCTAAAGAGAGTAAATGACCCCAAGGCAAGCAGAAACAAAGAGGCTATTCTGCTGGCAAGATGTGACTCTGAACTGTAGTCAAAAGGTTGAGTACTTGCTTAGAATCCGCCTCAAAACTGCTTAGGTACAGGGCGGCTAGGTGGCCCAATGAATATAGCACCAGCCCTGGAGTCAGGAGGACCTGAGTTCAAATCCAGCTCAGACACATAATAAAGACCTGGCTGTGTGACCTTGGGCAAGTCACTTAACCTCATTGCCTTGCAAAACATAAAGACGAACCTGGTAGATACTCTTAATAATGTTTTATAAAAGCTCTTGCCCTCCCCTCCCCCTGAACAACAAAGAAACAAAACCCTGTCCCATGGGGGCCGGGTGGGGTGGGGAGACAATGACAGGTTTTTACGAGAAAATGGGAAAAGGAAATAAGTGGGGGTCCAGTGATGGCACGGAGTTCAGCAATCACATCGTAGTACATGGCACGCCTGTGCCAGGGTGGAGGGAGGGAGGCATGTAGGCAGGACCTCCGCTCCCCCCCTCCTCCAGTAAAAGGCGCAGACCCTCTTCAGCTGCGGAAGAGTCTGGAGGGACAGGAGCTGGGCAAAGCCCCGGGGAGGGAGCTCACGTGGCCGTCTGGCACATACCTGTTTCGGCCGTGCCCGTCCTGGGTCAGAAGGAAGGTGGCTAAGCCCTGGTCCCGGGCGGGGTGGGCGCGGGGCGGTTCCGCATGGTTCTTTACCGCTCCTGGATGATGGGTCGCCTTCATGAAACTGCTTGGCTCATTCGGGGAAAGCGAAAGGTCGCCTTCCTCTCCTCTCCTCTCCCCTCTCCTCTCCTCTCCTCTCCCCTACTCCCCCCCCGCCCCTGCCCCCACCTAAATCTTCTTGGGGGGGGAAGATCTTTTCCGAGATGAAAACCAGCTCCCCAGGGCAATGCCTGTGTGGCCGGTGTCTGGTGGCAAACCCTGGGCACGAATGGCGGCTGTACCCGGAGGAAGTGGAGGCGGAACCAAGAGCAGAGCCTGCCCTGGATTTAGGAACCCCCCCCCCCCCGGTTCCCCTCTTCTGTGAGCTGGCGGTCTCTCTTAGCCTTCCGGTTTCTTCCTCAAGGACCTGATTACTCTCTCCTCATGTCCAATTTATATCCAAGTAGGCCATGGCCATGATGGAAAAACCAACAGGATGAGAGACTTAACAGACTGCCTGCTGGGGGTGGGGGTAGGGGAAATTGTAAAATTAAAATAAATACAATCTATCTTAAAAGAAAAGGAAAAACCACCTGGGCCAAATGGCCACACCCGGGAGCTCTACCCACTGCTCGATCTAGGGAAATTGGCACGGGGTCACTTTCAGGAGCCCAGCGGGGAAGAGAGGCAGAGACTGGCAAAGCCCGGGGCCAGGGTGGAGGCAGAAGGCGGGCACCCCCTCCTGGGCGCCTCGGGAACCCTTCTGGGGGGCTGGTTATACTTCCAGGTGGAGGACGCTAGCACACATTGCTCTTGGGGAAATCTGAGGGGAAGGACACCGCCCCGGAGAGAGAGGGGCTCAGTGGCCAGGAGACCCGGGGTGGGGGGGGGGGTTGCGTCCTGCAGGTCTTCTCTTCCAACTGACTGTATCACTGACCTGATCGAAGGAACGATTGAAGAAAGGAAAGAATTACATGACAAGGATGTCTTCTCTCCTTTTCCCACCCGGAACCCAGCGCCCTGCCCAGTTTGGAAAACAGAGCTAAAATGTGCAGTTCGGGATGACTTTGTTTTGCTTTAAATTCCAGATTCTCTTCTTTAATGCCTCTCTGATGGGATTCCTACTAGGATCCAGACAGATGGTTCTCTCTCCTCTTCTAGGTCCTGTCCTTCCCTTCTTCCCTCCAGGATGTGGTTACTCTACCATGCAGTCCTTCCTTCCTTCCTTCCTTCCTGCCTTCCTGCCTTCCTTCCGTCCTTCCGTCCTTCCGTCCCTCCGCCCTTCCGCCCTTCCGTCCTTCCTTCCTTCCTTCCTTCCTTCCTTCCTTCCTTCCTTCCTTCCTTCCGTCCGTCCTTCCTTCCGTCCTTCCTTCCTTCCTTCCTTCCGTCCTTCCGCCCTTCCGCCCTTCCGTCCTTCCGTCCTTCCGTCCTTCCTTCCAGCGAGAAACCACCCCTGGGGCACACAACACTGGAGATCTGCAGAAAGAAAAAAGAAAGCGGGAAAAGGACAAAAAAAGGAAAAGAATAAAGTGGGGGTGGTACGGGCCTGCATCTACTCTTTCTTCTGCAAGGATCCGAATCCAGTCTGAGTGGTCTGGATTCCCGGGTCCGTCATTCTCTATCCACTATCGTCGCTAAGCGACTCAGACCGAGCATGACAGCAGTGAAACATCGAGCCCAGATCGAGGGACTGAGAAGTCACAGAAAGGAAATGTTCCTGGACAAAACAAGTGAAACTCCACAATCGAACACAAAAATACAAACCTGTACCCGTTTCCTCAATGAATCCTTAAAAGAAAAAAGGATATCAAGCAATGAGGAAATGACAACAATCTGAAAAAGAAAACTTACTCCATTACTCTATTTCTTAACCAGTACCCGTTTTGATGACTGCAGGTTTATGGTATAATTTATAGATTTGGTAGAGAAAGGTCACCTTCCTCTGCTTTTGTTTGTTTGTTTTAACATGCAGTTTTCTCGACGGCACTGACCATTTCTTGCTCTAGATGATTTTTGTCACTGTTTTTTCAAGTTCAGTAAAACGTTATTTGGTAGTTTTGATTGTCGCACAAGGACTTAATTTGAGTAGAATTGTCAGTTTGACTATATCAGCTGGGGCTAAGCCTGAGCCATGGAGACTTTCCTCGTTGTTTAGATCTGACTTTATTCGTGTAAAAATCCTACGATATCTGGGTTGAGTAGAGGTAGACTCCCAAGTGTTTCGAATCGTCTGCATTTCCTTTCCCTCTTGGGCTTTGGTGTTCATTTATGGAAGTGCTGATGATTTATGAGGATTTATTTTCTTTTTTTTTAAGGTTTTTTTTGCAAGGCAAATGGGTTAAGTGGCTTGCCCAAGGTCACACAGCTAGGTAATTACTAAGTGTCTGAGACCGGATTTGAACCCAGGTACTCTTGACTCCAATACCGGTGCTTTATCCACTATGCCACCTAGTCGCCCCGGGATTTATTTTCTATGCTGCTACTTTGCCGACTCGGTTCATTGTTTCAATGAGTCTTTTTAGATAAATTTCTGGGGTTTTCTAAGGATGCCATCTGCCAAGCCTGAAGGTTTTTCTTCCTCGCAGGCAATTCTAATGCCTTCCATTTCTTTTTCTTCTCTTGTGGCAAAAGTGAACCTTTCCTACTACTAAACTGAATAGTCATGGTGATCATGGGTCTCCTTGTTTCCACCCTTGATCTTATTGGAAGTGCTCCTGGTTTGTCCCTATGACATAGAAGATTCCCTGATGGTTTTAGATAGAGAAGTGCTTGTTCTTTTCAGGGCAGCTCCCTATATTCCCAGCCTCTCCAGTGTTTTTAAGAGGAATGGATGTTGTATCTTGTCAATGACATGGAGATAATCATATGATTTCTGTTAATTTTGTTATCGAAGTGCTCAGTGACATTGAGTGTTTACCTAATATTGGACCATGCCTGCCTACCCGGCACAGCTCCTCCCTTAGAATGGGGTATGATGGTAGTCAGAACTTGTTTTACTCCCTTAGCTAAAATCGTATTTCAGAATGTTGCATCAATGTGAATTAGGGAAGTTGGGCTACAGTTTTCTTTGTCTCTCTGTTTCGCTTCTTCCTGGTTTAGGTACCTGTAGGTGTCACAAAAGGGATCCTGCACAACTCCTTCTCCTCTTTACAATTAGTTGACATAGAATTGGCATGAATTGTTCCTGCCTTAAATGTTTGAGAGAATTCACTTGTAAATCCTTGCCAAGGAAAAAGGAGTTCGATTGGGAAAACCTGGTAAGATTAACATGCGCCTCTCCCAAGATATGATTAGATGGATCGTCAAATGGGAAAGACTTTGCTGTTCTCCACCATCCAGTGTCACAGTTCCACTCTACGGGCCTTAAGATAGAGACTGCGATCCAAGCTCAGAGAAAGAGTGGGAGGGGATATGAATTCAGAGGGAAGTCCCAATCCACAAAACTATGAATCCCTTCTCTAGCTTGAGAAGATGAAGATTTGGACCCTCTGTGACTCATCTCCCTATCCTTAGTTACCTCTTCTTTCTTCCCTGAACTACACCCCTTATCTCCAGATCCTGTCTTCAGTTCAGATAGAAGGCTGCAATTTATTTTTTTCCGGAGGTTTCTTTTGGTAGGGAGAGGTGAATCTCTGTTTTCTTTCCCAAGCTATTAGGGAAATGCTTTGCATGACAATGGGTCCTTTGGGACTTTTTTTTTTTTTTTTTGCTCGGCCTGGGTCGTTAGGGGTCGGTAATGGATAGAGAATGAGGGACTCTGGATTCCAGACCATTCAGATTCCTGACCCTTAGTACCAATGTGTCCTCAGACCCTTCCGAGCTCGCTTGCCCCTGTCAAGGTTGCTAACCCTGTGGATCTCCTTTTCCTTATCTGCAAAATGAGCCGGAGAAGGAAAGAACAAAGCACTCCAGTCTTTTGGCCAAGAAAACCCCTAAGGGGTTCGGGAACATTGAACTGACAAAGAGCAAGCACGAAGGCTAGGCCTACATTCTCCTGATGCGGGTCACCAGCCAGGCATGGGTGGGCTTGCTTTCCGAACTTCTAGGGTTTTTAAGGTTGCCTCGGACTTCGGGGAGGTCAGGGAGAGAAGAAGGTGAGAAGGACAGGGAGAAACGACAGAAATCTTCACCCCTGTTCCCTTCTTACCGCAGGTCATTTTCCCACCAATCTTGGGGCTGTCAGTTCACCCTCAGATGACTGAGTTTCCTTTGGGAAATGTTGTTACTCTCCAAGCCCAAGGAAATCATCCTTTTCCAGTCATTGATTATTAGACCATACGAGTTATCTGGAAGTGTTTGTTTTTGTGCTCTGGGCCCTTAGAATCATAGTCTGAGGTTTTTGTGGGACGTGAGCCACTAAATAAATGTCGGAGATCTCCCAAGGTATGAAGAGAAGGTTTTATTCGTTTCTCGAGGAACAGGAAACAAAAGTAAAATACCCGAGAATTGTTTTTATCCTAACTCCACCTCCCCCCTGTTAATGAGGGATGTGGTCTTCACAATCTAGACTCCTAACTTAATCTAAGGAAAAGATCATATAATTCAAACCAAAACCAGATTATCTCTTCAGTCCCAGGAATTGAATGGACATCCAGACTTCAAGAGATAAGATGAGATCAGTTGACAGTTCACCAATATCCCAGAAGGGAGGTGGAGCACATAGTTAACTATTCTCCAATCTATAATATTCTACTGAAGAAATCTCAGACTTTATCCCATTCAATCCCTCCTCTTTATTTTGATGAGATTTGTTCAAATTTCTGTGATATAACCTCACATTGTTGATCCATCTGGCCATCATCTTCATGATTTATGTTGTTAAGAGGAATCCATCCCTGCCCCTTTAGTATCAACATTTTTGTCAGGTTGGAAGTGATTGTCACCATTTTATTAAGACTATCCCGAGTCACTCAGGTTATCATTTGAATTAGACAGGGTAGACAGATTAGCTTTAATCCACTGAGTGTGATTAAAATAAACAAAAGAGTCTGCTTCCACCAACTCCCATTAAACCAGGACCACCAGGAATTACCAAAGAGAATTCCAAGTTTGTATAGGAACGTGGGCAAGTTTTCTAATATCTTTGGTGATTTCTTTTACCAATTGTCCATTATCATCAATCTTAATACAGCAGTTGGATAAATTCAGTTTCCCACATACAACTCCTTCTTCAGCTAATAAGAAGTCTAGCATCAGTCTGTGATGCAAGACCATATCTCTGGTTTGGGTGGCTTGATCAGCCAGAAGATCTAGGGTCCTAGGTATTTGATTAGTAATAATTTCTACAACTGCCTGGAGTCTAATTATTCTGTTCAGCATATAGATAGGAATTTATGTCCCCAGTTTCCATCCTGTACCCAAGTGGCACATAGACCTGAATGATTCTTTCCAAAGGCCAAGTATCTCCCCAACCATTTGTATTTCTATGCTTCGTTTTTCTCTTTCTAAATCATCATACAGGGGAATTCCTAGGTGTTCACTCTCTTGTCCTGGAAGGAAGAAGAATTTTTGTCTGACCAACCCTATGTAGCAACTGCCTTTCCAGTTTTTAGAGAGATGAGTATGGGCTGTGAGGCCACAAATCCAATAATGCCCCTTCAAGGCAGCTTGATCTTTCTCAAAGATGGAAGTCCTGTTAGGATTAAAGGGATAATAGTATTCATCCTACCAACCTAGGGGCCCTCTATATATTGAGGAGGAGTAAGTACAATTCCACAAGAGAACTTCCTCATTCCATGTACATTCGCTAATTAAACCTTTTCCTGTGTAATTTTTAATTTTAGTGTATGTGCTGCCAAAGCAAGCACCTGTGTAATTTTTAGTACTCCAAAAGAAGCTGAAATATTTGATGTTTCTCTCTGCTCCCTGTCTCCACCTATAAGTACAAATATGCCTTTCTCATTCCATTTTTGGCACTATCAATTTAGATTCTGCTCTTGTCGATCTGCATTTTTTTTAGAAAATACAATTCACAATGTACACCTGATTTCATTTTTGCACAAGCTTCCCATTTTCTCTTGCATCTAATATGGGTGGAATTCCAATCAGAAGTGCAACGAGTGCGATTGGTAACCTTGTGTTCAGTATTCATGCTGTTTGTCCCTCTGCATCTACTGTCTCCTGTCCATTGCCCATTTCCAGTTTGGTAAAGGTAGAACAGCCCCTCTCTGGTTTCTGTTAAAGGAGAAAAATGTCTTTCCCAGGGTTCCCAAAACGCTGTTCCATGCTGTTTTATTACTTAGAAACCACTCTGGTTTTAAAGGTATGTGAACCCAAGGCCATTGATCTAATTGCTGGGGCCCACCACAAATCCAGCAGCCAGTGAGATTAAAGACTACTCCTACTTTCTGCGTAAGTACAAGAAATTGATTTTCTGCCTGAGGAGGGATAGGAGGAGAATGGTTTCAATGTGGGAAGGTCAATAATGAGTAAAATAGCAACCATTGCATTTTGAGCTAAGTACAAAAACATTATATATCAGAAGTCTTAATTGGAATTAGAAAAGTGAAGGGGCCAACTCCAGGGAATAATGCTATATTTACACCCAGGGATAGGATGAACATGAAAATTTTCAGCAATGCATACCATACATCCAGCCACAAATATCAAAAGCAATAAGAATGCAGCAGAAAGAAAGAATACTCCATCAGTTCTACAGATCAGCAAGAGTGTTGGAGCAAAGTCCATCAAGGGTTAACCAGTTCATCTCCCAGAAGAGGCTTTCTTTTCAGATATATGTTCAGTTCGACTTTCTCCTCCACCATCCACTCAGGCTCAGGTGAAGAAACAGGTCCCTTGATGTGAGTGTAATGTGTCCTGCCATATTCTCGGGTGCGAACAGCTGAATCTGAAATTAATAGGACCTGAAAGGGGCCATCCCAGTCCAGAGTTAGTTTCTCATCTTTCCATACTTTCACATCCACCCAATCTCCAATTTGAAATTTGTATGTGGGGAAAGCCCAAATGAGGGGTCTGAGCAATCAATCCTTTTTGTTGTAATTCCCATAAATGTGTTATCACAGTCTGAAAGCATTTTCTTAAAAATAAATCCTTAGTACTGAATATAGGGTCCCAAGTTTGCTGGGAGGAGAGAGGGGGAATAAGAAAGGGATGTCCATGTCGTAATTCATATGGTGATAACCTAATGTCCTTTCGGGGCTTGGTTTGGATCCTTACTAAAGCCAGAGGCAAACACCTAGTCCGTGGTAAATGGGTCTCTATTGCCAATTTTGTTAGTTGTCTTTTAATTTCCTGACTCATTCTTTCAACTGTTGGGGGGGGGGGGTGCCAGGGAGTGTGGAAATCCCAGGTGATTTCAAGAGCTTTGGCTAAGTCCTTCAGGATCTTAGCAGTAAAGTGAGTTCCCTGATCTATCCTCTCCATCAGTCCATATCTAGGAATAATTTGCTCTAGTAAAGTCTTTTTTTTTAGGTTTTTGAAAGGCAAAGGGGGTTAAGTGGCTTGCCCAAGGCCACACAGCTAGGTAATTGTTAAGTGTCTGAGACTGGATTTGAACCCCAGTACTCCTGACTCCAGGGCCAGTGCTTTATTCACCACTCCACCTAGCCGCCCTCTAGTAAAGTCTTAATTATCATTGAAGCAGTTGCTCTGGCCAAGGGAAAAGTATCCACCCATGAAGTCAGATAGTCCACTATAACCAGCAAGTATTTGAGATGCCCCATGAGAGGGAGTTCAGTAAAGTCCACCTATATATGCTGAAAGGGCCTTATACCAGGTGGCCTACTACCCTGAGGTGCATGGCATTGAGCAGTCTTATTTGTCCTTTGACAAATTAGGCTGCTTTCCACCATTTGTCTAGCCAGTGTGTTTAGCCCAGGAGTCACATACTTGGTTAAGACAGCATCACACAGGTTTTGAACATCCCAATGACTCCCTCGGTATAGATATTGAAGGACTTGTCTCATGCTTGCCTTGGTTAGTCCCTCTCTGCCATCGGGTACACACCAATGCCCATCAGCCTATTTAACAGCTCCAAGAGCTAAGGCCTTTTCTACTTCTTCTTTGGAAAAAGTGGGAGAGGGTAAGCTCAGGGAAGTGCTGGGATTAGAGCAAACATACCTGGTTTTTTATTCCTCCTCACAGCTTCTTGTGCCTCTTTATTGGCCAGCCGGTTGCCTCGAGCTTCAAAGGAGTTGCCTATTTTGGTGTCCCCTGACATGTATAACAGCTACATTCCAAGGTTTTAATATACCTTCTAATACCTCCCGAATTAGTGTGTGATGCACTAGTTCTTTCCTTTTTCTAATCACCAATCTTCTTTCTTGCCATATTTTTCCAAACACATGAACCACTCCCCAGGCATATTTAGAGTCAGTATAAGTGTTCCCATCTCTTTATTCTAGCAATCCCAGAGCCTGATTAAGTGCATATAGGTCACAAGTCTGTGCTGACCGAATGATTGGTAGTTTACCAGACCTTAAAGATAGAGGTTGTGTCCCCATCAAAGATTAGAAATCCATTTCTTTCTTTCTTCCTGTCAATTACCCTGGATGATCCCTCAATAAACCAATTTAGCCCCCCTCCTGGAAATGGAGATTCTTGTAAATCCATCCTGATCTTGGTTTGATATTCTACTACTTCCAGGTAACAATGTTCCCCTTCACTTGAGTTAGAGCTTGGGGTTGAAGTCAAAAAGGATGCTGGGTTCAGATTATGCTCTTGAGATACTATCAAGTCATCCTTCTCTAATAATATAGCCTCATATTTAAGAATCCTGGAATCAGTTAACCATCTGCCTGCCTTCTGATTTAGTATGGTCTTAACCTGATGGGGGACACTGACAACAAGACTGCCCCCAAATGTAAGCCGCCTACTTTCTTCCACCAGGATTGCAGTGGCTGTGACATCCTGTACACAAGTGGGCCACCCTCTAGAGACAGGATCTAATACCTTAGGAAAGCAATAGGCCTCCTTTGACCCCCCACCCCCACCCCACCCATCTGAGCTAATACCCCCTCTAGGCAATTCCACTATCAGCCACATCCACAAAGAGGTGAAAGGGTTTTTCTAATGTAGGGAGGGCTAAAACAGGAGGTGAGATAAACCTCTGTTTTAACATCTCGAAATGTTGTGTACTCTTAGAGTCCCAATCAACAAGGTCAGGACTTTGTTCCAATAGGTGTTGATAGAAAGGTTTAGTTATAGGAGTCAATCCAAGTTCGACTGCATCCAACTAAACCCAAAAATTTCCTCAGCACCTTTTTGGTCTTTGGTAATGGCGTGTGTATGGTACCTTCTGACCCTAGCTGGGTCCAATCTCTTACTTCCTTCACTAATTAGGTGTTCTAAATCCTTAACTTCCTTTTCTACAAATTGAAGTTTCTCTTTCCAGATAGGAAACCCTGATTCCCCTAGGAAATTCAATAATTTAATGGTACTCTTGCTTGTGTTTTTCCCTCTTATCTCCAGCAACCAATAAATCATCCACATACTGCAGTACTTAGTCCCGGTAATTGGAATGAAATTTTCTAAAAAGCTTTCCAGGACCTGGTCAAACAGATTAGGGGACTCCGTGTAGCCCTGTGGGGAGTACACACCACTGGAGCTGCTGTTTTCTTCCAGTGTCTGGGTCTTCCCATTCAAAGGCAAAAATCCTCCTGCTGTTCTCCTCTGGGGACAGCTCCAGAATACATCCTTTAAATCCAATTCACTAAACCATTTACTGGAGCTAGGAATCTTTCCCAGGATGGTATATGGATCTGGCACAACAGGATGAGAGGTTAAAACAATTTTATTAATTTCTCTTAAATTCTGTACTACTCTGAATTGACCATCTTTCTTCCTGATCGATAAAATTGGGGTATTATAAGGCGAAATGTAGGGTTCAATCAATTTATTCTTCAGAAGCCTTTGTATAACCGGCTTCAATCCCATCCTCCCTTCCCTAGAAATGGGGTATTGTTTGACCTTTACCACCACCTCTGGATCTCGGAGGGTAATTTTTATGGGAGGGATATCAATTCTGCCTGGGTTGTCAGGCCCTGTCCAAACCTCTGGAAGGGCCTCTTTGCTCCTCTTCTTGGAGTTTTGCCATCTTACTGGGACATAAATTCTTTCCTTCTGTTATCAGGGCTATTCGCAATTGAGTGATTAAATCCCTTCCCAATAAATTTGACCAAGCTTCAGGAATGAGAAGTAATTTACAAAATGCCTCCTGTGCTCCCATCCTAACTTTGCATTCTTTGGTTATGGGGACTAAAATGCTTTCCCCTTTCACCCCTGAAATACTCAATGTCTCTTTAGATAATTTTACTCCAGAGGGTAGCTGTATTACTGAGGTTCGGGCAGCTCCTGTATCTATGAGAAAGCATTGCTCTTCCCCTCTTGGTCCCACCCTCGAGTTTACCAAGGATTCTGTGTGGGTATTAGGGAACCCCCGACTACCCAAATCTTCATCTATCTCTATAAGAGAATATACTTGCTGTTCTGTTTTCCTTTTCAGACCACCTCGCAAGATGTGTCCTTCTGTTTGGCATTCCCAACACCTGATCAGGACCCCGTTTCCTTAATTTCTGTTTGTATAAGATTTCTTTCCAGAGGGGCTTTTGCCAGAGGAGCAGGAAGAGGGCTGCCGACCAGTAAACCGCCTCAAGCTTTCCCTTTCCTTCTGCCTTATTTAAATCTTTCAGAGTTTGTACAAAAATCTTAGCTTTATGCTTCTGCTTCTCCTCATCCCTCCGAGTATAAACTAGTTGTTTCTTCAAGGAGAGTGGCAAGAGACTTATTGCTCCACTGTTCTATTTTCTGTAGTTTCCTGCTGATATCTGGCCAGGAATTTGTAACAAAATGTAATCTCAGAGTCGTTTCAGTCTCTAGATCATCTGGGTCAAAACCAGAATACTTCCTCATGCTTTCTTTTAGTTTGGTCAAGTATTCTGCAGGAGACTCATTTTTTCCTGTGTTACTGAAAAAGCCTTTTTAAGATTTTGTGCCTTGGGCACCATATTCCTAATTCAGGTGACAATTAATTCCCTTAGATCTTGTAAACGTCCTCTATGGGCTGGACTATGATGGTCCTGGCAGGGGATCAACCAAGGGGAACTTTTGGCCCGTGGGAAGTATTCCCGATGCCAGGGGATGACTTCGATCCCATTCTTTTACAGCTGCTCCCCTTATCATTCCCCTTTCTTCTTGGTGTAAACAAGGTATTCAAGGATAAACATTAGCTCAGTCCAAGAATACAAACTTGGACTGAAAAACTGACTAAATTGCTCTGCAAACCCGAGAGGGTCTTCCATTAAGGGTTGTAAGACCTTGAGTGTTGAAACCTGTGAACTTTTGCCTGAATGCCTGTAAGACCCTGAATGTCCAAACCTATGGACTTTTGCCTAAATTCTGTTCCTAAGTCTCTGCTTGGTCAGCTTGCTGAGTTTCTGCCTCATCAGCTCCTGGAGATTCTGCCGGGTCAGCCCTCGGACCATGCAACAGGGGGGCTTCTCCGAGGACCTGCATCCAATAAGAACACGCCGCACCATCTCAAGACAATCAGCAGGCAGATGCTTGGAAATCCCCCACTGAACCACATATAAAGTCTCTCCTCACTTTACTTGGGGTTCCAGGATCCTAGCCCTGTCCTAGGAAGGAACCCTAGCTCGAGGTAGTTTAATAAACCCTTGCTATTGCCATCTCCATCGTGTCGAATCCCTCTGTTCTGTAATTGTGGACTTTTCTAGGACCTTAACAGGGTTTCATTTCCTTTTGAAAGCTTCTAAATTCAGCGGTGCTGAGTGGGGCATTTTTATAACCCATGATTCACTGCCCCATTGGGACCACCCTAAGGAGGTATAGTTTGGCTTCTAGTACTTTAGGATCTGGTGAATCTAAAGGAAGATTTTCAAGGTCCCGTTGTAATTGTCTGAGCTCCCTCTGAAGAGTGCTATGAGGACCTGTCAGTCTAGGGGTTGGTGGGGCAGAAACAGAATTGGGTGAGGGGTTAAGGTAAGGGGGAGGGAGCAAAAATAGGGGATCCCATTCTTCCTTCTTTTCCTTAGTCTTATTCTCCTGACTCAAGAACATCTTTTCCCCAGGAAGCCATAAACTGGCATATACTACTTCCTCTAGGTTAACAGGTTTTTTTCCATTGACAAATAAGTTCAATTTTTGATGACACCACTCCAACAGTGCCATAAAGAGGCCAAATAATTCCTTCTCTGATTTCCTTATTTCACCATACAAGACAGCAATACTTAATCGTGTTCTTCTTACTTTTCCCTTTATATTTTGATAACTTATTCCAGTCGTTTAATCTTATCCCTAAAGGATTATCCACTGGTACCTCAATTTTTTTTTATTTACCTTATCTACCTTGGGGGAAGGTTTGGACTGAACCATTCCCATTTTAAATATTGACAGAGACCTCTCAGGATCAAGTGCCTTTACATCCAAGTCTCTTATGCCCAAACCAAAAGATGTCACCTCCAACCTTCAGTCATCCAAATAGACCCTCCAGGAATGTAGTGCCTTCAGATTCCAAGGTCTAGGCTTACTTTCTTTCCTTTTAGGGCTTCTGTGCACAAAAATGGTTGATTGCTTTTTGTCCTCACTGACTGGTCAGGATATTGCTGAGGATTTGCTCTTCTCTTCCTACCTCTGCTTAGGGTCTCTTGCACAGAGGGGAAACCAAGGCTTCACAGAAAATAGCAAACTGCCTAATTTGGGCAGGGGGTGCCCTTTTGCCAAGTCCTGAGAAGCTGAGGTCCTCAATGGGCATGCAATCCTGTAGGAGCCCCCAAACTGTGTGGGATGGTGCCACTTAAATAAATTTCCAGGAACTCTCAAGGTATGAAGAGAAGGTTTTATTCATTTCTCAAGGCATGGATCCCAATCAATTACAGATATTGAGGCAAAAGAAAAAGACCCAAGAATCACATTTACCCTAACTCGATCCACCCCCCCCCCCCCCACTGACCCACCCTTGTTAATGAGCGATATGGTCTTCACAATCTAGATGCCTAAATTAATCTAAGGAAAAGAGCATACCAAAACCAGATTATCTCTTCAGCCCCAGGAATTGAATGGACATCCAGACTTCAACAGATAAAATGGGGGTCAGTTGACTCTTCACCAATTATTCCAGAAGTTGCTTTGTCAAGGGAGGAGGGGCACATAGTTAACTATTCTCCAATATATAATATTCTACTGAAGAAATCCCAGACTTTATCCCACTTAGGTCTATGTCCTTGCCCTTGCCCTTCTCTTTCTCCTCCCCCCTCCCCAATTCTTTGCCTTAGATATCTCCAGGTCAGCCAGGGAGGATGATTTTCTGCAGAGAATCAGTGCAGTTTTGTCTGCTCAGGCCTGGGGTCCAAGGCCAGGAAGGAAAGGCTGGAAAGGCTAGCTGGTTTAAGTATGTGTGTGGGATGTATTTGGGCAAGTGTGTGAAGGAAGAATTCCTGCCCATTCAGAAATCTATTCCACTTCCCTGATGTCTGTCTCCTTCTGCCCAGCTGCATGGGCCAGCTCTCTGACTCAGGAGAAAATTTCCATCAGGGATTCCCTAGATAGCTAGCTCGATGCTTTGCACCTCTACATGCCTCCAAACCACTTGGGGGTTGTCCTGGGACCCTGGGATTTTGTGACAGGGATCCAAGCTGTTCTTGCCCTCTTGTTGGAAGGACTGGGACCCTAAGGGAGGAGATGGGAGGAAAGGAGGGAGGGAAGAGGGGAAGAAGAGAACTTCTGAGCAGAGGGGGGAAGGAGAGGAGAGTAGGGCCAGGCCCATGAGCCCAGAATCTCGGAGGGAGGTCCCAGAGAAGACAGGTGTTAGTGATCCTTGAGCTTTGAGATAACAAGGACAAAAGTCTCCAAGACCCTCCTGCCCCTCTGTTGTTTCACAATACTGCTGGCTAGGTATCTCAGGACTTCTTCATTCTCCTACTTTTGTGTTTGACCAAGAGTGGCTCATCGTGAGATAACAGGATATATACCGTAACTGTAAAGATAAGCAAGTAGGCCAAGAATTTGAACAAACAATTTTATGAACTTTTTGAAAGGTTGGTTCCTGCTGATTAACTCACAAGATATGTTTGTGCTGTCCATGGGCATTGGGAAGATATATAGAGGTGAAGGATACTCAATAAAGTGGTCTCTTGTTCCTACCACTGGAGGCTTGTGTCTCTCGTCCTTTCACTCTAGCTGAGAACAAGTTCTTTGCTGGTCAAAGAACCCAAGGGAGTTGGTGCCCTGTCGGGGTAGGGGAAGATCATCAAAGGACTTCACCCACAGGGTGGATCAGCCTCCATGGATCCAGGAGGTCTCTGGACTCCAGCCCAGTGTACAGACTGGTGAGGTAAGAATATTCTTATCATGGGACAAGTATTAGGGATTTTGGATAAAGACACGCACAAGCCATAAAGAAATAGGGTTGTACAGTACAAATCAGAGATATGAGGAAATATTTAGGAGTAGTTTATAAAGTATCCCCTGGGTGCTAGACAGAATGCCCAGTGACATGAATGATTGAATCATAGTAGGGGAACAAATGACTGAACTTCATAAGCACGAACCTGTGACTGAAGGAATATGTTTTATGCATAATTTGGTTAGATCTGTTTATGCAGATGAATGGTACTTACAATGCCCTAGGAAGTTTAACACAGAAATGCAAGCTTCTTCTCCTAGGTCTGGTCAAGAGACGCCCAGTTCTCCAGTCCTTAACAACTTATTGTATCTGGAGTTCGGTCCGTTTAAAAATGAAAGGGAGGGGTGCCTAGGTGGTACAATGGGTAGAGCACTGGCCCTGGAGTCAGGAGTACCTGAGTTCAACTCCAGCCTCAGACACTTAATAATTACCTAGCTGTGTGGCCTTGGGCAAGCCATTTAATCCCGTTTACCTTGCAAAAACCTAAAAAAAAGGTAAAAACGAAAGAGAAAGGGTTAACAAGGAAACAATGGATAGATTAGAAAAAGCAGTCACAGAATTATTGGAGAAATGCAGTCAGTTGGTTACACTTTTAATAGGTCAAAAGCCAGTTAAGAACCTTATGAATTAACCCATAGACAGCCAAAAAGGGTTCCAGAAATCATTCATTAGTTCAGAAAATAAGGAATTCACCTTATCACCTCTTAAAAGGGGGTTATTTCAGGCACTCCAAGAGGAAGAAAACCTTACAGACGGGGAATATTGATGCCTGTCTTAGATACTCAAGAGGATCCTAATACTGGACAACAAGCTAGAATCAGAAGACATAATGTGGTTCCTATCAGTCAAATAAAAGAGCTAAAGGAGGAAGTTAAAGAAAATGGGGTGAAATCACCGCATGTACATTTGCAGTTAAAAAATTTGGAAACTGATGTTCTTACACCAAATGATTGGAAGGTAGTAATCAGGGACTGTCTAACACCCTGTGAAGCAGTAGCCTGGATGTCAGAATTGACGGAACATTGCAGGAACGTAGCAGCTTCATTAAATCCAGGGAATCCAATCAATGCTAACACGTACTTTGAGCAAATGACAGGAACTGGACAGTATTGTCCAGTTGGTCAGCAGATCACCCATACTTTGGAAACTTATGAAAGACTTGCAAAATGTGCACCAGAGGCTTGGGGTAGAGTCCCTGGATCTGGAGAAAGTAAAAAGCCCCTTGCCACTATCATACAAAAACCCGAGGAACCTTTTGTTGACTTTGTGGCCAGAATCCAGGAGCTAAGAGTCTGGGGGACACCCTGGGTACACTCTATTGAAACAAATGATAAGGAATCATTGTAACATGGATTGCAAAAAAGCTTTAATAGGGAGCAGACGGGACGCCTCATTGGAAGATGATTCAAAGATGTTCCAGCATAGGTTCTGCAGCATAGGCAGCTGAAATCATGGCTCAAGCTATGGCTAGGGGCTTTAATAAAAGTAGCATAAAATGTTTCAAGTGTGGCAGGATTGGACATATGAAGAAAGAGTGCCTCGATAAAGGAGGAAGGAATAGACCCACCACACCCTGTCCTAAATGTAAAAAGTCAGGACAATGGGCAACTGAATGCCGTTTAAACTCAGTGTCGGTCATTTCTAAAATATACAGAGAACTGCGTCATATTTTTTTTAAAAGCCATTCCCCAGTTGACAAATGGTTAAAGGATATGCAAAGGTAATTTACAGATGAGGAGATCAAAGCAATTCATAGTCACATGAAAAATTGCTCAAAATCATTACTTATTAGAGAAATGCAAATTAAAGCTTCTCTGAGGTACCACCTCACAACTCTCAGACGGGCCAATATGACCAGAAAGGATAACGATCATTGTCGGAAGGGTCGTGGGAAATCTGGGACACTATTACACTGTTGGTGGAGCTTTGAACTCATCCAACCTTTCTGGAGAGAAATTTGGAACTATGCCCAAAGGGCAACAAAAATGAGCATACCCTTTGATCCAGCAATACCACTCCTGGGTCTATACCCTGTAGAGATGATGACAAAGGGTAAAAACATCACTTTAGAAAAATATTCACAGCAGCCCTGTTTGTGGTGGCAAAGAATTGGAAATCAAATAAATGTCCTTCAGTTGGGGAATGGCTTAGCAAACTGTGGTATATGTATGTCATGGGACACTATTGTTCTATTAGAAACCAGGAGAGATGGGAATTCAGGGAAGCCTGGAGGGATTTGCGTGAACTGATGCTGAGTGAGATGAGCAGAAGCAGAAAACACTGTACACCCTAATAGCAACACGGGGGTGATGTTCAACCTTGAAGGACTTGCTCATTCCATCAGTGCAACAATCGGGGACAATTTTGGGCTCTCTGCAATGGAGAACACCACCTGTATCCAGAGAAACAACTGTGGAGTTTGAAAAAAAGTTCAAGGACTATTTTACCTTAAAGTTAGAAAAAAAAGCTACCTTATTGTCTGATCTTGTCATCTCTTATACTTTTTGTTTCTTCCTGAAGGATATAATTTCTCTCTCATTACACTCAATTTGGATCAATGTACAACATGGAAACAAAGTAAAGACCGACAGATTGCTTTCTGTTGGGGGGGAAGGGAAGTAAGATTGGGAGAAAAATTGTAAAACTCAAATACAATCTCTAATAAAAAAACAAAAAAGGTGGGCTTTTGGTCGCCGGGGCATGGCACGTTATTCCCCAGGATTCCAAATCCACCTCTCCATATACACAGGGATTCAGCCCAGCCAAGGGAGCCATAGACAGACAGACAGACAGACAGACAGACAGACAGACAGACATAACCACACAACTCTTTGGCAGGCCTGACAGGGAGATGTTGAGGAGCAGGGGTGCAGGAAGGTCAGGAGATGGTGGCAACGTGTCCCTTACCTACATTGTTCCAACATGCCAGAGGCTGTTCACCTTGGAGACCTGCTGGATATGGGTACGGCCCAGCACTAGATTCACACCCTCTACACTGGATTTTCAAGGGCCAGCGACAGCTCACTAGACGCTTTATCTATCTGTTTTTCTATCTCTCACCAACTCTCTCTAGAGAAAAATCATTTTCACACACCCAACGAAAGTGTAAAATGAGTGCAGAAGGAAACTAATTGCTTCCCTTCCTTCCCCCTCCCTTTTTCTGTCTATCTATCTATCTGTCTATCTATCTATCTATCTATCTTTCTATCTATCTATCTATCATGTATCCATCCATTTATTTCTTTATCTATTTCATCAATTTTTTATCTTACTCACTCAGAATCATTTTCACACACTCAGAGGAAACTGCAAAAAGAGTGCAGAAGGAGACTCATCACTTCCCTTCCTCCCCCCTTTGTTTGTCTGTTTCTCTCTCTCTCTCTCTCTCTCTCTCTCTCTCTCTCTCTCTCTCTCCCCCTCCCCCCGTCTCCGTCTCCTTCTCCTTCTCAATCTCTGTCTCTGTCTCCCCCCCCTGTAATATAGTACCCTTGAAAACCTGGGCCTCACCCAAGGAAAAAACAACTCCCCCCCCACAGTGTGCTCTGCTGCTTAGTGATCTTCAGTGATTTCAGACAACTGGCTCAGAGGTACTTGACTTTGAAAAGCTTTATTTTGTTTTGGAATATTGTCTTTTTCTTCCCCAATGACTTCTCTAGGCATGACCAAAGTATTATAATTCATTTATTTTTCCCACTATATGCAAAGATAGATTTCAACAATCATTTTTTACAAGGTTTTCAATTTCACGTTTTTCTTCCATCCTCTCCCCGTTCCTCCCTCCTTCCCCCATAGAAAGCAACGTAATGTAGGTTCTGTATTGATCATTTCCCTTTATAGTCATATTGGTCAATCTGATAAGTGTGGTGTGATGATGTGCTTCCCTGCAGTTCTTTTACTTTGCCTTTTTCTCATCAATAGTGATTTGGAGCTTCTTATGAAAAACCGACTAGAAGGGCGGTTAGGTGCCACAGTGGATAGAGCACCAGCCTTGGAGTCAGGTGTACCTGGGTTCAAATCCGACCTCAGACACTTAATAATTACCTAGTCGTGTGGCCTTGGGCAAGCCACTTAACCCCATTGCCTTGAAAAAAAATCTAAAAAAAAACTGACTAGAGATAGCTTTGATATCTACATCTAAGAATCATTGTTCCATCATTTGGGAATGACTTGTATTCTTAAAAGATTTGACTCAGTTCTCTATGTGTTTTAGAAATGAGTCCTTGAGCAGAAATGCCAGCTTGCCTCTCTCTGCCTCTCTCGCCACTCATTTATTCACCTTCTGTCTTTCTGTCAGACAGACAGACAGAAAGACTGACAGACAGAAGACAGAAGATGGAAGGACGAAAGATGGAAGGACAGATGGAAAGACAGACAGAAACAAAGAAGAAAGAAGAAAGGCAGAAAGATAGAAGAAAGAAAGGAAGATGGAAGAAAGACAGAAAGACAGAAAGACAGACAGAAGAAAGAAGAAAGACGAAAGAAAGAAAGATAGAAGAAAGAAGAAATACAGAAATAAAGAAAGACAGAAAGGAAGACAAAAGAAAGACGAAAGACGAAAGAAAGAAGAAAGAAGAAAAACAGAAAAATGGAAGAAAGAAGAAAGACAGAAAGAAAGACAGAAGAAAGAAAAAAGACGAAAGAAAGAAAGATGGAAGAAAGACAGAAAGAAAGAAAGAAAGACGGAAGAAAGAAGACAGAAAGAAAGAAAGACGGAAGAAAGAAGAAAGACAGAAAGAAAGAAAGACGGAAGAAAGACAGGAAGACAGACAGAAGACAGACAGAAAGACAGAGAGACAGAGACAGAAAGACAGAGACAGAGAACTTGAGTGAACTGGATGAATATTTATCAAAATACAAACTGCCCAGATTAATAGAAGAGGAAATAAATGACTTAAATAAATAAACCCATTTCAGAAAAAAAAATTGAAGAAACCATCCCTAAATTTCCAAAGAAAAAGTCTCCAAGTGTAGATGAATTTAGAAGTGAATTCTACCCAACATTTAAGGAACAATCGATTCCTATTCTATATGAACTATTTTTGAAATCAAGGTAATTTTATTCCTTTAGTACATAAAATCGAAGTTCATTCAACCAAAGCAGAGGCTGTGGATGATTCATATTTCCAGTTGGGTGGAAGAAGTCTCTTGGTCTTGTAATACCGAGCCAGTCTGTGAATTCGGCTCTCATTAAGAATCAGACGAAATTTAGAATCCTTATCCTTTCTGTTTCTTTCTAAGGTGCATGCGAACAGCTACGGCTTTCTTGATCAGGTGATAAAGATCTTCGGGAAGATCAGGGGCAAGTCCCTTAGACTTTAGAATTCTCAAAATCTTGCTGCCAGTGGCAAATCGAACTTGGGCCACTCCATGAGAATCCCTCAGGATAACGCCGATCTGGGAGGGCGTCAGGCCCTTCTTGGCCAGCTTGTAGATCTGCTCCTTCCCGTCGTCCAAGGTGAGCTTCAGCCACGTGGGCACGCCGCGGTGGTACGGCAGAGCCGACTGGGACAGGCCCTTCCCAGGAGCAAGCATGCGACCCGTGGTGGCGCCTGTCGGGCAGCAAAAGAGAATATATGAACTATTAAAAAAAAAACTAGGAGGGAAAGGAATTCTCTTTTATGACACCAACATGGTGCTGATAACTTAAATCAGGAAGAACCAACACAGACCAAGAAAATTATAGACCAATCTCCCTAATGAAGATTGAAGTAAAAATCTTAAATAAAAATTTTAGCAATGAGACCACCGGAAGTCAATACCAGGATAATACACCATGATCAGGTTGGATTTATACCAGGCAGGCAGGTAGGGTTGATTCAACTTTAGGAAAACACTCAAATTCATTGACCCGATCAAGAGAAAACCCAGCAAAAGTCATATGATTATCTCAGTAGAGGCTGAAAAAGCCTTTGGTAAAATACAATATCCATTCTTATTAAAAACCCTAGAAAGTTTAGGAATAAATGCAGCGTTCCTTAAAATAATGAATAGCATCTATCTAAAACATCTAAAACCATCAACAAATATTAATATTTGATGGAAAGAAAGTCAGAGCATTTCCAGTAAATTCAGGTGTGAAACAAGGATGCCCATGCTCACCATTTCAATTCAATCTAATATTGGAAATTCTAGAAGCAGCAATAAGAGAAGAAAAAGAAATTGAAGGAATCAGAATTGGCAATAAAGAAGCTAAACTTTCACTGTGTGCAGATGATAAGATGTTATGCCCAGAGAACCCAAGAAAATCATCTAAAAAACTCCTTGAAACAACAAATTCAGGATGTAAGTAGCAGTAAATAAAATAAACCCACAGAAATCATCAGCCCAAGAACAAGAGATAGAAAAATTCTAATTGAAATAACTGTAGAGAACATCAAATACTTGGAAATCTACCTCCCAAGAAAACCTGGGGTGGGGGGAGGGTTGGGAATAGAATGGATTGGGTGCAAAAGAAACAGTAGTGAGAAGAAGAGAGAGGGTGAATGAGTGAGTGAGTGAGTGGCAGGAGAGAGGGTGAATGAGTGAGTGAGTGCGGGGGCCCAACCTCCGTGGCGTCCTTGGCACCTGACAGGAGGGATAGAGTCAGCGAAATGAGTTGAGTCAACAAGTGGGTATAGGCAGGAGCAGGTTGACTGACTGTCAGGTGCTTGATTTATTTTTAGTCTCAGAATCATGTATGTTTCAAGCAGACAAGCAAGCTGAGATCATTTCCTTGGTTACAAAAGTGTAGATTTTCATCATCAATCATATAATTCATGTGGTTACAAGTTTAATCATGTGATTGCAAGTTTAATTAACAATCATATAGTTCATTGATTTCTTATCCCTACTCAGACCATGATGACCTCAACCTATGTTACCTTGTTTATTACTACATGGTATAATTGTTAATTCATTTAAAGTTGTTAATTAAGCAATTCTTTTAATGGAAAGTTTTTTATATTTTCTGTGTAAGTAATGTTCTTTGATACACTCCCTTAACAATCTATAGTGAGTGTCTTTATGCTTCTCCATCCATCCGTTAACTCTTACAGTAACCAATTTTTCTTTCAGGCCTTGTTGGCAGAAACCACAGTTGCTGTGACTTTTTGATTCTTTCCCAAGAAACTAAAGCTGTTAGAGTTCACATATCGGTCACCTATACTAACTATTCTCTCACCATCTTTATCATATATTCCTGTGTATGGTAAGGGGGGCAAAACTGTTAATTTCCCTGGAATTCTATCTGACCCATCTTGTATCTGTTTTCCCTGTATATATTCTGACATCTCCTTGGAATTCCCAGTGTTGGGTTTTCCAGAGATTCCATAATATTGAACAGCCTTTTGTATGTCTCAGGGAGAGGGAGTCCTGTTAAATTTGGACAGAGTTTACAATTCAAGGAATTTCTCTGAAATCCTTCCTTTATAGTCATTACACTATTAGGGTGAGGAAGTATTGCAATCAATAATAGATCTGTAAATATTGGTATGCATGAAATCCCTATATATACTGAAGAAGGAAATGTTGCTCCATCAGGCAGTGTGATCGCCTTGAGTCTTCCTGTTGCGACTGTGTCAAGCAGCTAAGAGACCCTGGCTCCCAGCAAGTGAGTGAGTGAATGGCAGAGAGAGGCAGAGAGAGGGTGAATGAGTGAGTGAGTGGCAGGAGAAAGGCAGAGAGAGGCAAGCTGGCATTTCTGATCAAGGACTCATTTCTAAAACACAAAGAGAACTGAGTCAAATCTTTTAAGAACAGCAGTCATTCCCAAACATTGGAACAATGATTCTTAGATGAAGGTATCAAAGCTATCTCTAGTCAGTTTTTCATAGATGCTCCAAATCACTATCGAGGAGAGAACTGCAGGGAAGCCCATCATCACACCACACTTATCAGATTGACCAATATGACTATAAAGGGAAATGATCAATGCAGAACTACATTAGGTTGCTTTCTATCAGGGCAGGGAGGGAGGAAGAAACATGTGAAATTCAAAACCTTGCAAAAATGACTGGTGCAAACTATCTTTGAATATAGTGGGAAAATAAATCAATGAATAAGAGTCATTGGGGAAGAAACAGGTGATATCCAGTGTTCTCTAGCTGTGAAAGAAATCTGCTGGAATGAGACAAGAACTGAACACTTTATTCACAAGTCTTGCAAGATACAGGTGCTCCCCAGCCTGAAGTACACTTCCATCTTTATTATATAAACCCTGTCCCCTCCCACCTGAATTTTCATAGGCTCACAGAATTGGAGTTACAATCTAAGAGGTATGCCCATCCCATGACAAGTCCCTAATATGATTTACCCCATCATGTGACACATATTGATGAACATCAATTGTCACAGGGGAAGTGTGGGATAATATTCAAATATCTAATTGAATTAACTCAGTTGCATTAGGTCAAGATCTCTAGGTCAATCTTGACAGGTTAGGGACTGGTTTCTTCTAATCTCAGGTTTGTTATTTTTGGAATGGGATTAGGAGAACTCTCTCAGGTTTTCTGATTGGCTGGGGCCATTCCTCTTTGTAATGGATTTCATAGGGAGCCTCAACCCTGTGGAGACCAAGGACAACATACACCCTCCCCCCTTTTTAAAAATAAGACCTTGGTCTTCACTCTTCACCTTCTGTGTCTTCCCCAAATTGTTTTAACATTAATTCACAGTCCTCATCCTTGATAGGACTACTGACCTTTTCAATCAATGTTTTTACCTCTTCATTATTAGAGATGCATAGCCATCCTAATTTACTGATAGAATTTTGTGCTATTTGAGTTGTTAACTGGATCATACATGGGAGATACAAAGTTAATAGGATGATCCAATTTAGGGCCAATAGTAAGATACCCAGCAACTGTTTTCACCATGAACCAGTAAACCAATGCATCCAAGAGGTAATAAATGGGTTTGTCAAGATTTGGACTGGCACATGTGCCAACTTTCTGATATCCCTGCTTATTTCCTTTACCACCTGCCCATTATCATCTATCTTTAGGTAACAACTTGATCAGTTCAGTTTACCACAGACTCCCCTTCCTTCAGCAAGCAGGTAGTCTAATAACAATCTATGTTGAATAATTGTCTTGCCTGTTTGTGTGGCTTGGTCAGTCAGCAAGTCCAAGGTCCTAGCTGCTGGCTTGGTAATTATTTCCACTAAAGCTTGGAGTCTAATTATTCTATTCAAGATATGAATTGGGTTTCTATAGCTCCAACTTCCACCTTGTGCCCCAGTAGTAGATCCATAAGTCTGGATAATTCTTTCTGGGGGCCACGTATCTCCCCACCCATTGGCATCTCCAGTCTTGGTTAATGAGGTATCCACATTCCTTTTCTTTTGGCTTAAGTCATCATATAACCTTACCCCTAACTGGTCTCCTGCTTCTCCAGGCAGTAAGAAAAATTTTGGCCTTACCAACCCTATATAACAACTCCCTGACCAGCCTTTGGACAAATGGGTATAGGCAGTCATCCCACAAATCCAATAATGTCCCTTTAGAGCTGGTTAGTCTTCCAGGAATATAGTTTCTCGGTTTCCAACAAATGGATAGTCCTGTTCCTCCTTACTTCTGAGGGGCCCTCCTAAATAGCCGATATAATCATCACGATAATAGTTACATTTCCAAAGCTGCTGTACCTCCGGCCACTGGCAAGTTTTTATGCCAATGTCTTTAGACAAGTCTTCCTTGCTCCAAAATTTATCAAAATAAATCCCATATTTTGTGCCATTGGACCAACCCCAAGAATAGCTAATATACCTAGTGATGTTCCTTAAATTATTTTTCTTGCAAATGACCATTTCAGCACTTTGCTTGCAGGTCCACACTAACTCATAATCACAGTTTCCCTTAACAAGTCCCCCAGTTTGTACATCTTTACAGGGGATCCAGGTCTCATCATTACATCACACATGAGTCTTGGTCCATCTATCCCTGTAAATTGTACAATCCAGAGTATAGGTAACTTGCTTCTGGATGTAAGTCCACAGACATTTGCTGCTCCCCAAGAAATTGCCCTGTCCAGGCTGGTGTACACAATAGTCACCCTGAACTGACTCCATCACAGGCCACTGATGCTACTCTTCTCTGGACCAAAATCCTGTTCCACGATGAACCTCTGACCTGGAACTGAGAATCCAGGCCGGACTCAGGGAGACTGGCACCCAAGGCCAGTTCTCAAGCTGCTGTGGACCACCACAAATCCAACAGTCAGTCACACTGAAAGTCTGGGCAATGACTTCCATCAGCTGGATGTATTTGTTTTCCTCCCCCCAGGGGGCAGGAGCTGGGGCTGGATATACAGCCCTCACCAAGCCAGCGAGGACTAGAAAAAGGAGGGCCAACATAGTGGTGTCCTTCAGCAAGAACCTCCCACCACTTCTAGTACCCCCTTTGCTTTTCTCCCTAGATACTAGGACTCACAGACTCAGGTGGGATATAACTCTGTCCCATGAAAACCCAATCTCAATTTGTTCTCAAAGCCATGTGTCTCCTTTTCCACCTCCCCCTTCCCCTCTCTAGTGGTACAATATGGATACAGAAAAACAGTTCCCCAAACACTACCCAGCAATGAGTCAGTCTGCTTTTGCCAGTCGTTAGTGCTTCTTTCCACAAAGAACAATCTTTAGGGGTCTGGATTTCCATGAACCTTCCAGTCTTGGGTTTGCTCCACTGGTCCTTCTATTTTAGTATAATGAGTCCAACCCCACTTGGCCATCCACAGAGCAGTCTCTGTAGTTAACAGGATCAGGACCAGTCAGTCCCAGCTTGGATGAAGTTTCAGCTCTCTCCATGTCTTTATGAGCACCCAATTACCAGGCTTGATAGGATATACTGGAAACTCTAATGGTGGAGTCTGAGGCAAAACACACATATGTGCCAAAGATCTGTTAGGGAAGACAAAACCACCAAAATGTAATTTCTGAAAAATTTGTCTTTAGTTTCCAGAGTAAAGAGTTCAGTTCCCCTTCCCATATAAGATAACCCAAACAACCTTTCATATGGGGACAATCCAATGGTTTTTCTGGAGGCTGTTTTAATCCTCAACAGAGAAATTGAGAGCCACTGGGTCCACAGTAACTGTGTCTCAAGTGCCAACTTCAGTAATTGATTTTTTTTTTAATGTTTGGTTCATCCTTTCTACCTTGCTGGAAGAAGAAGGATGCCATGGGACATGAAATTCCCTATGCATGCCCGTGCAACTCATAACATTCTGTAATACCTTTGATGTAAATTGTGTCCCATTATCAGAGTCAATCCTTTTCACCAGCCCCAAATGAAGAATAATTTGGCTCTAAGATGGCCTTACTAACCCCAGAGGCAGTGGCTGTGCTTGAAGGGTAAGCTTCCACCCAGCCAGTAAGGTGATCCATTATGACCAATAAATATTTTAACTTTCCCATGGATGGCATCTCAGTATAATCCACCTGGATGCTCTGGAAGGGCTTCAGACTGATCTGCCTGCCACCGGGCCCTGGTTTCCTCATCATCTTCTTGTTAACTCTTTGATATATAAGGCACCTTCCAGCAATTTGTTTAGCTAATGTGTATATTCCTATACACCCATAGATCCATAAGAATGCATCACACTTCATATCCAGAGAAAGAATTGTGGAGTTTGAACAAAGATCACAGACTATTACCTTTAATTTATACCCCTTATCTTATTATGTAATTTTGCTATCTTTTATTCTTTTTCCTTAAGGATATGATTTCTCTCTCCTAACATTCAACTTAGATCAATGCATACTATGGAAACAATGTAAAGATTCACAGACTGCCTTCTATGGGGGCTGGGGTGAGGGAAGTGAGATTGGGGGGAAATTGTAAAATTCAAAATAAATAAATTAATTAATTAAAAAAAAAAGAATTCATCACACCTCGATTGGATACCCCAATGGCTTCCCTGATGGAAGACTCCTAAGATTTCTCTTGCTATTTCTTTATTCAACACCCTTCTTCTGTCTTAATAGCTCTTAACAGCTTTTTCCTCTTCCTTCTCATTGAGTATGGAGTTTGACTCAGGGGGTGGAATTTCTGGGATGAGAACCAACATCTTGGTCCCAACTTCCTCTAGCAAAGCCCATTTTGCCTCCTCATCAGCTAATCTATTCCTTATCACCTCAGCGGAGCTTCCCTTTTGTTAGCCCCCCACTTGTACCACAGCAATCTCTGAGGGGAAGAGTAGGTTTTCTAATATTTCTTTGATCAATTCCCTATGTACCAACTCCTTTTCCCTGCTATTAATAAGCCCTCTATCTTCCCAGATTTTCCATCTAAAATCCTAAGAGCCTTGTTCGAGGCACACAATTCACAGATTTGAGCAGACCGCTGTCTAGGGAGGGGTCCAGATTCTATCACATGCCAGCCTTCCCTATCTATAATAGCATACCCATTTCTATGTTTTCTTTCTAGCACTCTGGAGGACCCATCAATAAACAACCTTCTCCCTGTTTCAAAAGGGACCTCCCTTAAATCAAACCAGATTTGGTTTGATAGTTTACCAAGTCTTGTCAGTCATCCCCAACCCCCCTGAGGCCATCACCCTTTCCTTTTCACATCAAAGATGCTAGGTTCAAATGACTGTCTGTAGTTGTAATAAGAGCATCCCTTTCCATTTAGAATCCTAGAACCTGTCAGCCACCTCCCAGCTTTTTGGCTTAAAATAGTCTGAACTTGGTGTAGGGCACTGACCACTAAGGGTCCCCCAAAATCAACTTCCTGCTCTCCTCCACAAATTGTGTGGTGGTTGCCACTGCTTGGGCTCATTCAGGTCACCCCTGAGGGTTGGTGGAGTAGTTTGGATAGGAAAGCCACCAGTTGACGTTGCCCTGCCCAGGACTGGGTTAACACACCCAGAGTTGTGCCCTGGTGTCCAGAGACAACCAAATGAAAAGGCTTGTCCAGGGTGGGCAAAGTTAAGACTGGAGGCTGCACTAAGGGTTGCTGCAGTCTCCCAACATCCTCCTTCTCTTCACCTTCCCACACTAAGGTCTCCGGTTCCTCAAGTAACAATTTCTTATACAGCCTTTGAGTTTTAAGCATATGAATCAATCCATAACCTAAATCAATCCCAGGAACCTCCTGAGCTCTCTCTCTCTCTCTCTCTTTTTTTTCAGGAAAAGTATATTCACAAATGTTTAATGGCTGAATCAAGTTTTGGGGGTGACCATGGATGCACTAATGGCACATCTCCATACAACTGAATCCTCCAAGTGCATTAAGTTTTAAATATGGCTACAGATGTAGTACTAATGGTACATCCCTAAACTGGACTCTCCAAGCGAATATACCACTGTTATTCACATACTAAGAACATATCTGTAATCTTTCCATTCAACAGGTCTTCAGGAGATCCTATCTCCAACTGAACTCCAGCAGGGATGGGATGACCTTTACTCAAGTCCTTAGACAATACACTGAAATGCCTTTCAACAAGTGAAAGGCAGTATTTAATGAAATCATTGTAATTTAAGTTACTTATGCACAAAGTTAGGGAACTTAAGATGGGATTCAATAGGACTGGTCTTTGGACAGGCTGGGGCATAACCCCCCCCCCCAGAACAATTCCCCCACCCCCCAAAACCCGTAACTGGTAAAAGTCATATGAAATTATTAAGTAGGCTTCCCCCAGAGTTTGGTGAAAGAAGCCAGATTTAATTAAAACTTTTCTAAGACGTGGGGCACGGGCACCTAGCCCTTGCCTTAAAAAAAAAAAAAGTTGCCTAAATCTTTTAAAATAAACATTCACTTGTGATAGCTTGGTGGTGACCGAAACAGAGAGAAGGGAGATTTCTTATCTAACCCCAAGCCTACCTAATCTGCATAATTTCTCTATTGGAACAGCCATTCAAGATCGAATCGCTCAGGGCGATGAGACCAATTAAATAGGGCCGTTATGGTACATGTACAAAAAGGAAAGGAGTCTCCTGGGCTGCTTCGTCCAATAAATAAGGCGGCGGCACGGCTACTCGCTGGTGGCCTTCTTCAGGTAGGCTATCAAGTCGGCCCGCTCGCCCTTCTTCTTGATGCCCGCGAAGATCATCTTGGTGCCCGGGATGTACTTCTTGGGGTTCTCCAGGTAATCCATCAAAGTGTCCTCTGCCCAGGTGATGCCTTTGTTCTTGTTGGCGTCGGTGTAGGAGAAGACGGCGGCCTGGCCCGTCTTGGAGCCGAACAGCCCGTGCAGGTTGGGGCCGGTCTTGTGCTTGCCGCCCTTCTCCGCCGTGTGGCACCGGGCGCACTTGGCGGCCCAGTCCCGGTCCGGCCCGATGCGCCCGGCGCTGCCTCTGCCCAAGGACACGCCGCCCTGAGCTCTCTCTTGATAAGAGGGAGGGGTCAATCCAGGATGGTTTGGATGAGCTGGAGACTAATCTTCCTGTTCCTTTCACTGAGGAGATGACCCAAATATCTGACCTCCTCAGTAAATTATAGTTTCTTCAGGAAGACTCTCGAATCCTGTTTCCCTTCATCATTTAACAACTTAATTGTAGCTCAGCTCATTTTCGTCCTGAGAGCAACAAGTCATCCACAATCTGAAGGAACTTTACTCCAGATAGAGAGGGGAACATATGGAGAATTCCCTCCAGGGTATGCCCAAATAAATTGGAGGACTCCGATTAGCCTGGGCCAAGACTGTCCACTTTAGCTGCTGTTTTCTTCCCGTTTTAAGATTTTTTCCAGGTGAATGCAAAGATGTCCCTGCTCTCGTGATGGAGGGGCAAGGCCAGAAGGCATCTTTCAGATTAATAACACTGTACCACCGAGGATCCCATTAGGCCATATAATCTTACTTGACTATCACCTCGAGGCAGCCCCTTGACCTTCACTAATTTTGTGAGACTTGGAGTGTGCCCTTTTCCCCTAGAAAAGCCAAAATAAGAGGAGTCTCTATATTTTTAAGTGGATTTTTATCCCATGCACTATTCTCCCAGTGAGATCTTACAAATACAAAAAAAAAGGACTGACCAAACTGGGGGCGGGCTGTGCCAGACCGGGAAGGCAGGGCCAAAGAATTGCTCTTTCCACCTACATTTAGTTCATCCCCATTAATCCATCTGAATGGGATAAAGGCTGAGATTTCTTCAGTAGAATGTTATAGATCAGAAATAGTAAAGCTGTGTGTTATGTTCCTTCTGCCCCTCCTCCCCTGACAATCAATTTTCTGTTACCTTGACCAGAATGTAAAGAGTAAACTGACTTTTGTCTTATCTGGACTTTAGTCCAGATGGTTCTACATTCCTTGTCCTGGAGGGGGAGCACTTGTCTCTGTTTGAATTCTATGCTTGTTCTTTAGAGTAATTGTGGCCTAGATAGTGAAGACCACATTCCTCACTAACAGGTCAGTGTCTGTGTGTGTGTGTGTGTGTGTGTGTGTGTGTGTGTGTGTGTGTCGGGGGAGTTGCACTATAAATGGATCTTGGATTTCCTGCTCTTTACCCCTTTTTCTTTTTCTCCATATTTAAGATGGAGCAAGGGGTCCAATTCTTGAGAATTGAAATAAAAACCTTTTCTCTTCATACCTTGAGAAATCTCTGAGTTTTATTTAAGTGGGTAAACTCATCACCCACACACACACACCTTTATCCAGAGGTGCTGGCAGGGGAAATGTTCATCAGAGCCCCCAAAGAGTCATGCACGCCTGTCTAAGAGTCCAAAAGGCCCTGGCCTTGGGTTCCCTAGAGAGCCCTGAGCCAGTCTTATCTCTGAAGGCTGGGGGCGGGGGAGGGCAAAGAGGATAGGTGAGACTACATTTTCAACAGCTCTCCCAGATCTAAATCACCCAGATTAAATTGTGTGACTTCTTAAAGGAGGGGGAGGAGGGGAGAAGGTAAAAAAAAACAAACAAATAAAAAATTATCCATAAAGTAGGATGCTCATTATAACTATTATTATCTGAAATGGTATTAGGAATGTTAGCTTCAGCAATAAGAATAGAAAACAAAATGGAAGGAATTAGAAGAGGTCATGAAGGCACAAACCTTTGAAAAGTTGGGAACCAGTTTTAACAGCTGGCACTTCAGATCAAGGACTCATTTCTAAAACAGAGAGAGAACAGTCTAGTTTTTTTTTAGGATTTTGTAAGGCAGTGGGGTTAAGTGACTTGCCCCACAGCTAGGTCATTATGAAGTGTCTGAGGTCATATTTGAACTCAGGTTCTCCTGCTGGTGCTCTATCCATGGCGCCACCTAGCCGCCCCTGCAGAGTCAAGGTTTTAGGAATACAAGTCATTCCCAAATGATGGAACAATGATTCTTAGATGGAGATATCAAAGCTATCTCTAGTCAGTTTTTCATAAGATTCTCCAAATCACTATTGATGAGAGAAAGGCAAAGTAAAACAACTCTACAGAACCACCTCACACCACACCTATCAGACTGACCAATATGACTAGAAAGGAAAATGATCACCCTACAACCTATATTAGATTGCTTTCTATCAGGGCAGGTGAAGGAGGAAGAGAAGGCAGGAGGGAGGCAGAAAAATATGAAATTCAAAACCATGCAAAAAATGGTTGTTGAAAACTATCTTTGCATATAGTGGGAAAAATAAGTCAATAAACTAGTTTTGCAATGCCTAGAGAAGTCATTGGACATTCAAAAACAAAAGAAATAAAGCTTTGCAAAGTCACCCACCTCTGAGCCATCTTTCCAGAATCAACTTACGATCACCCAGCAGCAGAGCACACTGGGGAAGAGACTTGTTTTGCCTTGGGTCAGGAGAGGGGAAGGCCCAGGTCCTCAAGGTCACTAGCTGGGTGGAAGAGGGGGACAGGGGGCAGAGAAGGGGAGAGATAGGGAGGAAGGGGGGGTGAGAAGAGTAAGGGTGGAAATTCCAGGCTTTGAGGGTTTCCTTTTTGGTGGCTGGACCGGCAGGAAAGAGAGCACGCTGTGGAACTGCCTGGGCCAAGTTGATGCTCTTCCACCTGCCCAAGGGCTTTTTGTGGTGGTGTGGCACCAGTGTCAACTAAACCAAACTGTCTGCCTTTCCGAACGAGAAGAACCTGGGCAGGGGAACTCTTCTCCCAGTGAGGTCTTGCCAAAAAAACCACAAAAACAACCAAGGACTGACCAAACCCGCAGCCACTGGGGGAAGGGGGAAAGGCCCGAAGGCCCAGAGGGCAGGGCGGCAGGGGAGAGGCCAAGCTATGGCTCCTAGGCTTCCATCTGCATTTGGTCCATCCCCATTCATCCACCTCTCTCAGGAGAGAGTAAAGTTCACCAGAGCCCCAGAAGAGCCATGCAGGCCTGTCTAAGAGGAGGGCATCCTGGGGACCTTCAGAAAAGGCCCTGGTGCTGCATTCCCTAGAGAGCCCCAAGCCAGCCTTTACCTTGGGGGCTGTGGGTGGGGGAGGGCCTGGAGGATCTGTTGAACTGCTTTTCAACACCTCTCCCAGACCTAAATCTTCTAGCTTAAGTTGTTTGGCTTCTTAAAGGAGGGGGAGGAGGGGAGAAGAAGAAAAAGGTGAAAAAAAAAAAAACAAAAAATTACCCATAAAGTAGGATGTTCATTATCACTATTATTATGCAAAATGGTATTAGAAATGTTATATTAACTTTAGCAATAAGAATAGAAAAAGAAATGGAAGAAGCAGAATAGCAAGAAGGCACAAACTTTAAACTCATTGCAAATGATTTGATGACCTACTTATAAAATCATTCCCCCCAAAACTGCTTTTAAACAATGATTCACTTTTAGCAAAGTTGCAGGATAGAAAATAAAGCCACACAAATCATCAGCATTTCTAGAGAAGACCAACAAGTCACAGCAGCAAGAGAGAGAGAGAGAGAGAGAGAGAGAGAGAGAGAGAGAGAGAGACAGAAATTCCATTTAAAGGACTTGTAGACAGCATAAAATACTTAGAAGTCCACCTGTCATGGTAAACTCAGGAACCATCTGAAAATAATTATAAACGCTTTTCACACCAATAAAATCAGTGCCAAATAACTGGCAAATGTCAGCTGCTCCTTCGTAGGTCCATATAATATAACAAAAATGACAATTCTATCTGAATTAAATGACTTATCTACCATACCAAACTGCAAAATATTACTTCATCAATGGAGGAAAAATAAAGTCAAGGATAGCAAGCCCATTAAAAAAACTAAAAGGGAAGGTGCCCTCACCATTTCAGACCTACAATTCTATGCTAAAGCATCAGTCATCAAAACTGTTTGGCTCTGGCTAAGAGACAGAGTGGTGGAGCACTGGACTAGATTAGGTGCAAAAGAAACAGGGGTGAATAACTAGCAATCTGTTTGAGAAATCCAAAGACTCCAACCTCGGATAAGAACTCAGTCTCAGATAAAACCTGCTAGGAAAACTGGCAGATAGTATGCCAAAATCGAAGCCTATCCTTACGTCTCACACACTAAATCAAGAGAAGGTCCGAGTGCATCCAGGATTTGGATAACAAAGGTCATATCATAAGTGAATAGGGAGAACCAGGGATAGTTTATCTGTCAGGTTGTTAAGGTCCGAGAAAAGTCTCCAGTTACAGAACAGAGGCACTCGACACGATGGAGATGCAATAGCAAGGGTTTATTAAACTAGCTCGAGCTAGGGTTCCGTCCTAGGTCAGGGCTAGGATCCTGGAACCCCGAGTAAAGTGAGGAGAGACCTGATATATGGTTCAGTAGGGGAGTTCCAAGCATCTGCTGGTTGTCTTGAGATAGTGTGGTGTGTTATCATTGAATGCAGGTCCTCGGGAGGTTCCCGCATTGCATGGTCCAATAGATGACCAGGAAGAAACTTAGGAGTAGAATTTAGGCAAAAGTTAATAGGTTTCAGAATTCAGGGTCTTACAAGGTCATGTCTAAGAAAAGAGTTTATGATGGAAGGAAGGAAGGTAAGGGGAGAGGAGAGGAGAGGAGAGAGAGAGAGAGAGAGAGAGAGAGAGAGAGAGAGAGAGAGAGAGAGAGAGAGAGAGAGAAAGAGATTGAGACAGAGCATTATAAAATGCAAAATGAATAATTGTTTGGAATTCAATTGAAAAGTTTTTGCACAGCATGTTGAGAAACAGTTTTAGCAGCTAGGACTTCTGATCAAGGACTCATTTCTAAAACACAGAGAATAGAGTCAAGTTTTTAAAAATAGCAGTCATTCCCAATTGATGCAACAGTGATTCTCAGATGAAAATATCAAAGCTATCTTTAATTAGTATTTCATAAAATGCTCCAAATCACTATTGGTTAGAGAAAAGCAAATTAAAACAACTGTACAGAACGACCTCATACCACACCTATCAGACTGACCAATATGACCATAAAGGAAAATGATCACCCTACAACCTATATTAGATTGCTTTCTATCAGGGCAGGGGGAGGAGGAAGAGAAGGCAGGAGGGAGGCAGAAAAATATGAAATTCAAAACCTTGCAAAAAATGATTGTTGAAAACTATCTTGGCATATAGTGGGAAAAATAAGTCAATAAACTAGTTTTGCAATGCCTAAAGAAGTTATTGGGGAAGAAAAAGACAACATTCAAAAACAAAAGAAATAAAGTTTTTCAAAGTCACCCACCTCTTAGCTAGCTTTCTGAAATCACCTAACATCACCCAGCAGCAGACCACACTAGGGAGGGCCTTGTTTTGCCCTTGGGTCAAAAGAGGGGGAGGCCCAGGTCTTCAAGGCCACTAGCGGGGTGGAAAAGGGGGAGAGAGATGCAGAGAGGGGGCGGGGGAGAGAGGAGAGAGGGGGAGGGGGAAGGGGGAAGGGGGAAACGGGGGAAGAGGGGAAGAGAGGTGGAGAGAGACAGAGAGAGAGGGAGAGAGAGGCAAAGATGGGGCGGGGGAACAGAGAGACAGCATCTGATAATTTCAAAGAAGGTTAAAAATTATCTTAATTTCTTTCAGGATGAAGAAAATATTTACCATACAAATCAAGTAAAGGAACATGAAAACTGTTATACCATCAAATGGGGGGGATCCCGCAAAACCTTCATTTAGTGGAAAGCCGTCCCCATGGGGAAATTGCTGAGGGGTAGAGCCCTGATTGAAAAACCTGTGCAGAATTCTGAGCCAATCCAAAGTGAAACGATCTTTTCTTTGCTTCCCTTCCCTTTGCTCTTCTTCAATTCTCTTCTCTTCTTCCCTTCTCTTCTTTTCTCTCCTTTTCTCTACTTTCCTCTCCTTTGTCATTTTTATTATGTTAGCTCCACTGAACCACGAGCATTTGGCTTTTTTCCAATGATTTAGAGCTGACTTCATTGGGGTGAGGAGACCTTTATAATTGTCTTCATACAGTTTCTGTTGTCTACAGTTATTTTGAATGGAATTTCTCTTTCTCTCACTCTTGGGCTTTGTTGTTCATATATAGAAATGCTGATGATTTATGTGGGTTTATTTTCTCTCCTGCTACTTTGCTGAATTTGTGAATTGTTCCAAGGAGTTTTTAAGATGATTTTCCCCGGGCTCTCTAGGTATACCATCTTATTATCTGCACACAGTGAACGTTTTGCTTCCTCATTGCCAATTTTGATTCCTTCAGAAATGCTAGCATTTCTAATACTAGATTGAATAGTCACAGTGATCATGGGCATCCTTGTTTCACCCTCAAACCCTCAATGTATTGGAAATGCTTTGAGTTTCTTCCCATTAAATGTAATATTTATTGATTGTTTAAGAAAGATACTATTTATTATTTTAAGGAAAACTCCATTTACCCCCAAACTCTCTAGTGTTTTTAATAGGAAGGGATTTTGCATTTTATCAAAGGCTTTTCCAGCCTCTATTGAGATAATCCTCTGATTTCTGTTGGTTTTACTATTGATATATTTCATTACGTTGAATGTTTTCCAAATGATGAACCATCCCTGCCTGCCTGGTATGAATCCAACCTGATCAGGGTGTATTATCCTGGTATTAACTTGTGGTAAGTCTCATTGCTAAAACTTTGTGTGAGATTTTTGCACCAATATTCATTAGGGAGAGAGCTATGGATCTCCTGGTCGGTCACCACCCCACCTCCCTCTCCCTGTGTCCAGTGTGGTCCTGCTGAGGCTCCCTTCCCTCTGCATCAGTTCCACCTTAGGGTCCTTGGCTCTCAGTCCTCTACCACTGGGATGTGCCAGCCTTTTCAGGTTCCAAGAGTCAGGGAGAGGAAGACCTGGAGGTCAGGGTGGGACCAGGCCAGCAGATCTTTGACCCAGAAGTGGAGGAGACATCCTTGGGCTAAGGGGAACAAATTGGGAAATGCTAAGGGTGAGGGGAGAGTCTGAGGGGAAACTGGGAGCTGCTGTCTTTCCCTGGGACCAGATTGAAGCTGGCAGGAGCCAAGGGGGAGCTAAAGAGGGGCGAGATGATGCCAGGATAGATTCAGGAGCAAAGACCTGGGGCATTAGGTGGAGCAAGCTGCCCTGTGCAACCTGGGGAGGCGAGCCCGGCTGGGAATCTGTGGCAATGGAAGAGCATTGGACCTGAAAATGCTCCCTGACAACAAGCACTAAGGAGTTGGATCAGTGCCAGTGGGCACCCAAGGGCCCCGTCTGCCTGCCAGGTGGCCCGGCCAAGCCCGGGCTCCGGTCTTTGCAGCCCGCCCCCCCCCCCCGCCTCGGGGCCCCACTGGATACAATGTTGCAGCTCCAGTTCCTTCTCTTCCGCCGGGGGCCCCTCCCTTGACCAGTCCACGTGGAGGACCCCCCGGGGGACAGGCTAACCAGCCTGGGACTGGGCAGTGTGTGTGGGGAGGGGGCTTCCCGGAGGCCACGGGGCTGGGGGCGGAGCCGCTGGGACGGAGCGTTCTGGATGAAGGTGCGGGCTGCGGCGAAGCCCACCTGCCCGGTCCGGCGCCTCAGTGTCTCATCCCGCGCCCTCGCGTGTCCCGCGTCCCTGGGGCGCCCTCTCGCTCAGCGCTCTCACCTCCGGGAAAGGTAAGTAGAGGCAGGAGGACCTGAACACAAATGAGGAGTGACCGGGTTGGGGGGCGAGCTGGCAGCCTCAGCGGAAACCCCGAGGCCTCACTGACTGGGGGGGGGCTGCCCCTGCAGCTGTGGGGGTGAGCCCCACTGCCCTTTGTCCTCCCCGGGCTGCAGAGGGAAGGCCCTGGAATCCTTCTTCTCTGAGCACAGTTTGGGTGGGGGTGGGAGGGGGTAAGGTGGGGGGGACCACTGGCTTCCAGATGTAGAAGCTCTAGCAGAAAGAAGAAATGACTTGAAGGCCTTTGCTCCCTCTGCCACATGTGCCAAAGACATAGAACCAAATCAGGATCCAACTTGAAGCCCAGATCCAGCAGCCAACCAAGCCCTCAGGGGGTGCACAGATTGTGAAGGAATGGGAGGCACTGTGATCTCCCCTAAGAAAGGTAGACAGGGACCATGATGCCCTCTAGCAAAGGTGGGCAGTGCCTATTTACTCCTCCTGGAAAGACAAGATGGCACCTTTTTGTGTTCTTTGGGGAGGGTGAGAGCACAGGAGATCGAGTGCCCCTGAACTCCAGACTGGCTCAGAACAGCTCCAGTTCCTTGGTGGGGATTCTCATGCAGGAGAGGCCTGGGGCATCAGAGAGCTGTACACCAGGGCTTGGCACCCTGCTCTCCAGATACTCCTTATAATGATGTTGATTGAGTGTGCATTGTTTCTGGGGACCTGGCCCTAAATTGAGCCTGTGGGTGCATCCGAAGGACCCCGGCTAGGGAAGGTTAGCCTGTCCTGCTTGGCTTTGGGCAAGGGATGATGGGAAAGGAGGTACCCTGAGGCTGGGCTTTAGGGAAGACATTATTAGGACTCTGGAGGTGGCCTAGGGTTCCCCAGCTCTCACAGGCACTCTCTGTTTTCCCTGCCTCCTTAGGTAGCCATCAGGGCCATGACACAGTACAACCTGGTGGTTCTGGGCTGCTGTGCTGTGGGCAAGAGTGCGCTGATCATCCGCTTGCTCCAGAACCGCTTCATGGAGGAGTCGGAGCATGTTGTCAGAGACTTGTACCGCGGGCAGCTGGTGGTGGATGGGGAGCCCTGCCAGGTGGCCATCATGGATATTTTCAGAAGGGAGCTGTTCCAGGACCTGTCTGAGGACTGCATCCGCTGGGGCCAGGGCTTCCTCTTTGTGTACATGGTCGACTGCATCAGTACCTTTGTGGACATGAACCTTTTCTTGGATCAGGTTCAGAAGATCAAGGGCAACAGTCGGGTGCCCATGGTGCTGGTAGCCAACAAGGTGGACCTGGTCCACCGGATGGTGGACTCAGAAATGGGCTGGGAAGGAGCTCAGAGCTTCAGGGTGCCCTATGTGGAAACCTCAGCCAAGACCGGGCAGGGCATGGAGCAGGCCTTCCAGGAGCTGGTTTGGGAGATCCAGTGGTCCCAGGACCAAGGCCGCAGGTCCAGGCATTGCACAATCCTGTGAGCCAGTGCCCACACTCCCCTGGTCCTGCTCCCTTCCTCCTTCAGTCTGTTCTCTAGTTTCCTCAGGGGTGGGGGGGGCCCTGCTGGACCACATCAGGTTCTTTTCAGGGGATTCTTGTTGGGACTCATCAGCATCCACTTAGGGATGGGGGCATGCCTGTGCCAACTCGGGAGTGCAGGTTAAAAGGGCCTTGTGCCAGTGTGAACCAGGGTGCGAGGGATTCTGCAGCTGCCCTCTTGGGGGGGCGGGGCATTGGTGTTTGAATCCCAAAGTTACTTTTCTTGGTCTAACTCTTATGAGGAATAAAGACCTTTTGGTTGTTTCCAAGTGTGTTCCTTGTGGTTTCTCCGGAGCTGGTGTGCTGGGGGCAGGAAGAGCAGGAGGGCAGTGGGAGGGCCCATGAGAGAGACAGCCAGGCTGGGGAGGCAGGAAGGCAGGGGACTTTAACAGGGAGACCCTGGGCAGGGAGATGGGGAGCTGGTTTGAATGGCTTGTAGAGTACTACCCAACTCTAGGTCTAATTAAGAGACTAGACTGAAGGAGCATCTAGGTGGCACCGTGGATAGAGCACCAGCCCTGGAGTCAGATCTGGCCTCAGACACTTAATAATTACCTGTGTGGCCTTGGGCAAGTCACTTAACCCCATTGCCTTTCTAAAAAAACTCAAAAAACCCCAACAAAATAAAAGAAACTAGATTGAAAACTTGTGAACTCTTGACTTCTCGTAACCTCAGTTTCTTCATCTGCAAAATGGAAGTCATGGCACCTGACCCACCCAGAGTTGGGGGACTGTCATTGGAGATCACACTGGTGAAGTCTTTTTGGAAGTCCTAAACCTCCAGTCACTTTCCCCAAGGAGTTCACTCCAGGGCTTCTTTTTTCCATGTCTGGAGCCTCAGTTCTCCCTGGCCCTTCCCTAAACCAAGCCAGACCTTGCAGGTTTCAGCAAGCCTAGGAAGTCTGGGGGTAACCAAGGGCACCAAGGAAATGGGGGAGAGGCTGTGAGGGCTGCAAGACCTTGGAATCTGATGACCTTCCAGGTATGCCCTGGAGGGACTTACATTGTCTTAGAGGGAGAGCTGACTTGAGAAGGGATTAGGAGAAGGAGGTGAGGCCAGGAAGAGGTGGTCCCAGCCCATCCCTAGTTGGGTTAGCAAGTGGCCTTGGCCTGGCCTGGTGTCTAGGACCAGCCGTCCCTCAAACAAGTGTAGTCCTTGGAACATGGGTCCAGTGGGGACCCAGGCTGGAACTGGCAATTGGGCGAGAGGAAAAGACTCAGCAGGTCTGGGGTGGGGAGAGTCTTGTCCTCTGGGTCCCTGATCTGGGGCAAGTCTGAGCCAGGGAGAGGGGAGAACAGGTTAGGGGAGGCAGGGAGAGGTGAGGTGGCTGAGATCCACTGAGGCAGGAGTCACATTCAGCTTGGTGGGATTCAAAATCTGAGAAGGTTTTGGGGGAGAGAAGGGGAAGGACCAGAAGTCTATGGACCTGACCTGGGAGGCCAACTAGATGAAGTCCCCCCTCCAAGGAAGGCAGCTGCTGAACCAAGCCCAGATTGGGCCTGGGAGCCTGGAACCCATTAGCCCAATCAGCCCCAGGGAAATCCTCTAGCCTCTCTGCCTCGGTTTCTTCTCTCAGACACAGGAGGGTGTCGTCTTCCAGTGAGTGCTGTCTCTCAGATCATGATTCCACTTTCTGCCAGGGGCATCATCATGCCTGATATACAGAGGAGGTCGGGAATCCTAGGGGCAAGGGAAAAAAAACCCTATTAAAGTCTCATTCCCCTTCCCTGCCCCACAGGGTGCAAACCCCACAGTGATCCCCTGGCCCCATATGTCTGTGGGGTGGACAGTGTCCTCTCTTCTAGGGGTTGCCCAGGCTCCTCACCTTCCTAACATTTGACAAGGGGTCCCCAGGAATGTCAGACTCCAGAGGAAGTCCATCTCTGTCTTTGTCCAAGGGGTCTAATGCACATGGCAGCTGCTGGGGTTCTAGTCCTTCCTTCTATGACCCGTGGACACATGGCTCCCCCCTTTCTAGGGCCCCTTTCCTCACCTGGAAAGTGAAGGCTTCAGATTACCTGGTCTTTGTAGACCCTTTGGCCTCTAAATGACCCCTCCTGAAACTGAAAGCCCTGCCATGCTCAGCTGTTCTGCCCGGACAGGTGAGTCCCTGCCCCTTCTGGTCCTTGGGTTCCTTCCAACCCTGTTCTATCATCCTACAGACATCAACAAAGGCCAAAAACCGAAGCTTCAATCAGTCCCTGTTTTATTGGTCTGGTTCTGTCTCCCCCCCCACCCCCACCCCGTCCAATGGGTGTCTCAATGAGGTGCTGATTCCCTGTGCCTCATTATAAAGCATTTGTGTCTGTGTCTAGCTGGTTATTTACTGGGTGGATTTCCTCACTGGCCTCAGTGGGCCATTCTTCATTTGGGGATACATTGAACACCATCTTGGGGCTCTGGATGGAGAAGACCTTGGCCTGTTGGATTTTCTTCATTTGGCCAACCTTCTCAAACTGGGGGGGGGGGGTCTCATTTTATCCCCATACAACCAAACTCCTCCATTCCATATTTTAATTTCTCTTTTTGGTTCTGTTGGCTGAAAAGTCCCTCTTCTGGACCCAGAGGCCAACAGAGTACCTAGCATCTTCCTTGCCTCTATTGGATGCCAAATTCAATCTGTTTTTTCTGTTTTCTAGGACCAGACAATGCTGGGCATAGTTCATTTTAAAAAATAAAATTGTATATTCCCCTCAATTACATGTAAAGACAATTTTTAGCATCATTTAAAAAATTCTGAGTTCCATATTTTATCTCTCCCTTCCTGAGACAGTAAGCAATTTGCTATATTTTATATATGTTCAGTGATGCCAAGTATATTACTATATTAATTATGTTATGAAGAAGACCCAGGCCCAAAGCAAAAAATCTGAGAAATATGTGACTATGTGCTTGACCTTCACTCAGACTCCATCAGTTCTGTCTCTGGAAGTGAATGGCATTTCCATCCTGGGTCCTGTCATCTTGGCTCATTTGTATCACTGAGAAGAGCCAATGTTGTGGTAGCAATGGTCCATTTGAAGATGCAGTCTCCCTTTTGCTTTTTTGCCATTCTTTTCCTTTTTTAATTCTACCCATCAATTTCTGCTTGAATTTGATGATATGTAATTCCAAGAACTAATTTGGTAGCTTAAACTGTGTAAGACTGTGTAAGTAATTTAATGACGTCTCTGGTCTTTTGTTTAAATTGAAGGAAACTGGGCAGTAAATTGGCTTGCCTACAGTCATAAAAGTACCAGCCATTGAAGGTGGGCTCTGATTGAATTTCAGGTTGTAGAAGGAGCAGGAAAACCCCTGCTCCTACCCCTTGTCCCCAGGACTTTCTTCGTTCTTAAATTTTTATTTTTCAAGTAGTAATTTGTAAAAATTAATCTATTCCTCCAATTCCCAGCTATCACCACTGACCAAATAAAAACAACACTGGGAGGATGTTGTAGGTCTCCACACGGTGGAGGCTCCCTATCAAATCCATTACAAAGGAGGAATGGGCCCAGCCAATCATAAAACTGGGAGAGTTCTCCTAATCTGATTCCAAAAATGACAAACCTAAACTAAGAAGAAACTAGTCCCTAACTCATCAAGATCCTAGAGATCTTGACCTAATGCAACTGAGATTGCAAAATCAGGTACTCAAATATTATCCCACACATCCCCTGTGACAATTGAGGTTCATCAACATGTGTCATATGATGGGGTGGATCATATTAGGGACATGTCATGAAATGGATATACCTGTTAGACTGTAACTCAAATTCTGAGAGCCTATGAAAATCCAGGTGGGAGAGGAAACGGATTCTAAAAGCTATATAATACCTGATGTAATTGCACCACCTCCTGCCGCACGCTAGGTAAGGCACCTGGATCCTTCAGGATTCATCAATAAAGTGATCAATTCTTCTCTCACTCCAACAAATTTCTTTCATTTATGGATAGCAAACACCTTGTAAAACAAATCTCTCAATACATTTTTAGAATGAGGAAAGGGGTTGACCTTGGAGTGAGGAAAGCCTGAGTTAAAAGCAGAACTCTGATGCTTACTCTTTGAGTGACCCTAGGCAAGTTACTCGACAGCAGTCTGCCTCAGTTTCTTTTCTTTAAAATTTAGTTACATTTATTTTCAACATAAACATTTTATTTGTTTTCCAATTATATACAATAGTAGTTCCTACCAATGTATTGCCTCAGTTTCTTTATCTGTAAAATGGCTATCATAGTAGAGCCAAATCACAGGGTTATTGGGTGTATCAAGGAAGATGGTAATTACTAAGCCACTACCAAATAAATTAAACTTAAATAATTTAAACAACTTAAATAACTTTGAGATATTCTTCTTTTATGTTCTTAGTCTGCAAGACAGATGCCCACATTAGCAGAGCCTGGAAGTCTGTCTCCTGCATCTCTGCCCATAAATGAGTGGCCTCTTCTCAGCCACCTGCCTTTGATCTGATCCCGGTTCTTAAGACTTTTCAAAGCCTTTGTCTCTAGAATGAACATGGTGGTCATTGCCTGAGTTGTTCTGGTCCTGGTCGAACCCCTCCTTTGGCTCAGAGAAGCCTTCCCAGGGTCCTCTTTACCTTTTTCATACAATGCTATCACGTTCCCCTGCCCCGGTGGATTAACCCTTCCCAGAGAGAAGGGCTCCATCATTTTCTCGTCCCATGGTTGGCTACATTGGAAAAGATTCTCTTCTTGAAACAACCATAACCCTGAGGTTCAAAGCCAGGAGTCAGCCAGGCATCACTGCATAACTACCTGGCTTCTTCTGGGAAAAGTCCTTCACACTGGGCTGGTTCGCTGCATCAGGCTTCTGATCAAAGCCCACCTCATCCTCACTAGCAGAGGTCCTCCATCATTTGTAGCTGGGCCCTTGATTAGCCAGGCACTCATGATCTGCTGCGGACAGTGGCTGAATTGGTCTCTTAAGAAAAATCAGCTCTGTGCGCTTCCCCCCCCCCATGCTACCTGACATAGGGACTCCTTACCCTCTTCCCAGATGCCATGCTCCTACCCCTTTTCAGTGGATCTCTGGTCCACTGTTCACCTGCTGACTAAATTATTAACTTTATTTATTGTGAGATGATCACAACACTCCCTGGCATTTCTAGATCTCCCAGATGGAATATCTAACCCTAACCCTAACCCTTTCCAGCTGCCAGATCTTTGTTCTTCTCAGTCACCCTGGGAGGGGGATACTATTATCACTGCCACTTCACAGAGGAGGAAACAGAGGCTCCTAGAGTCTGAACTTGCCAGAGTCAACTTCTTCCTTGGCAGCAGAGGCAGGCATGGACCCTTGCTCTGGGGACCCTGGTTCTGTGGACCCCTACTCAGCAGACCCACACTCTGGCTTCTCCAGGGTCTCAGCATCAGAGCATCCTCTGGTCACTGCCAGCAGCTGAAGATAAACAGCTGAATTGTCCCAGCCATTGGTAGAGTTGGTAGTGAGTTGAGGAACTGTGGCTTCTTTGGCTTGGGGGCTCCTAGGGTGTATGTATGTATGGGGGGGGGCTTCACTGAGATGATTCAGCACTCTGCTCTTTTAACAAGGTCCACAGCAACTGACCCACGAGACTCCTGCCCTGTGGTCGGGCATGCCTACTCAGTTCTGCCAGACACAGACCTGCCAGTTTCTCTGGGACCTAGAATAAGTTTCCAGCCTCCTCCCATGGTTGAACCTCTCCTCCAGTCCTGCCGCCATGCCCTTCTCAACAGCCTAGCCACGTGGGCACCTGGCTATGCACTGGCCTGGCCTTTTGGGAGATTCTCTCCAATTACAGATTTTCCTCGGGCTCTGGCACCCCAACCTGAGCCCTCTCCTGCTCCCAGGGTAGAAAATCATGGATACCTTCTTTGTATTGGCTTTTTTTGGAGCTTAGGTTTTCCCCTTAGCCCAGTGTGACCATTCTGAAGGCAGCAATACTTAGATTTTATCTTCCTATGCCCAGACGACCTCTCTCTTCCTAATGGGGGCACTGGGAAGCTGCTCTCTCCCCAACAGTGGATAGAGCCACTGGCCCTGGAGTCAGGAGGACCTGAGTTCAAATGTGACCTCAGACACTTAATAATTACCTAGATGTGTGGCCTTGGGCAAGTCACTTAACCCTACTGCCTTGCAAAAACTAAAACAACAACAAAAAAACAAGTCACCAGAGCAGCTTGTTGGTAAGTGCTTGTTTTTTTCTCCCAATCCCACCTTGGAGGGTGAACTCTGGGGGTGGGGTTCAGTTCTTGTAAGCCCAGGGCTCAACTTGGTCCTCTGCCAAGCTTCCCCTCCAGGACAGGGGAGGAGCTGAGTGAACCCTATTCTTAACTAAGGAATCCACATTCCAGGCTTGGACTTCTGTTCCTTTCCCCGAAAAGGTGCCATAGCCTAGAAGGCAGGCAGCCAGGTCTCTCCCTACTCTGGGTTCCGATAACTATAGTACCCTGGACTATACACATCACCCTCTTTCCTGCCTCTATTTTCCCTGCTGTAAATAAAGGAGTTGGGGCAGGAAAGCTCTAACCTGGGGTGAAGATAGGAAAAAGGTTGGAGGGGGTGCTGCCAGGAGGAGCCTCTGGAAAGGAAATGGAGTTGGAGATACTTGGCAAGGACTAAGGAACGCCACAGGGAAAGGGGATCCCCCAAGCTCTGAGTGGCTTGGGTGATGCCCTCCTCTTGGCCTCAGTTTCCTTCCTCTGTCAAATGAGGGTCTGAGATTGAACAGTCTTGGAGTCATTCATTTCCCCTTTCATGGAAGGCAGACAGTAGGGGCAAGGCCATGGTATCTTTGGGACATGAGAAAGGAGAAAGCAGAGAAAAGGCTGCCCCCAGGAGCCCTTCCTTGGGCTCTCTTCTCTTTCCTCCCCTAGTTCCGAAAGAAGGCATGTATGAACCTGATTGGAGTGTTTTCCTTCTTTATCTCCAGGCAATGACAATACAGTGGTCAGATGTCTCTCACTCCCAGATGATACTCTGGAGACCCTGGAACAAAAGAAGGGCTAGTGTTAGGCAAAGAGGAGGGTTTTTGAATGGTTGGTGTAAAGATGAGGTGGTTGGTGATCTCAGCATGATGAGAGATTTGATGCCAGAGGTGTCTCTGAGAATCTCCCTGAATCTGTCTGTCTTGCTTCAGCTTCAGAGAATTGCCTGATATGGACTTGAGAAAGAGAGCAAATCTGCAATTCTTGCTTTGTTCCTGCTGGCCTCTGACTCTCCTCTCCAACCTTGGCCCCTGTGATCCTCACTGTACTCTACTGGCCACGTGCCAGAGTAGTATCCTTAGTGCCCTACCCTATATTTCCATTAGAGAAGTGGCTTCAATATTTCCCCCACAGTTGCTATTGTTGACTATATTTCAATTCACTCTATTCCTCTCTACTCCCATTTATTCTATTTTCTCTCTCTCCTATCACCCTATCCCTCGTCAGAAGTGTTGTACCTGACTACCCTCTTCTACAATCTTCCCTCTCTTCTATCACCTACATCCTCTCTCCCCTCCCTCTGTCCCCCTTCTCCCATCTCTTTCCCCTCCTCTCTTCTCTAGGGCAAGATAGATTTCTATATTCTATTGAGTGTGTATGTTATTTCCTCTGAGCCATTTTCAATGAAAATGAAGACTCACTCATTTCCCTTCACTTTCCCCCTTCCACTCCACTGCAAAAACTTTTTCTTGACTCTTATACATGAAATATATTAGCTTATTCAATCTCTCCTTTTCCTTTCCCCCCAGTTCATTCCTTTTTCACCCATTGACTCCATCTTTATATGATACCCTTATTCTCCCTCCTGTACCTTGTTCTATATATGCTCCTTGTAATGGCTCCTATAAATGAGAAGGTTCATATGAGTTGTTGGTGTCTTCTTCCTATGCAGGAATATACACAGTTCAGCATCATTGAATCATTCATAACTAGACCTTCCCATCTACCCTCTCTATGATTCAGCAGAGTCAAACTTTCTTTTCAGCTCTGGTCACTTCAACGTGAAAGTTTGAAAGTCCCCCATTTCATTGAATGTCCATCTTTTCCCCTAAAAGAGGATGTCCAGTTTTGTTGGGTGTTTGATTCAAGGTTGTAATCCAAGCTCTTTTGTCTTCAAGAATATCATATTCCAACCCCTATGAGCCCTTAATGTGGACGCTACCAAATCCTATGTAATCCTGACTGTAACACCAAAGTAATTAAGTTGTTTCTTTCTGAATGCCTGCAATATTTTCTCTTTGACTTGGGAGTTCTGGGAGTTTTTTGGGAGGGAGGAGGGTAATCTCAGGAGGTGATCGGTAGATTCCCTTAATTTCACTTTTAAACTCTTCTCCTAGGATATCAGGGCAATTTTTTGAATGATTTCCTGAAAAATGAAGTCTAGCCTCTTTTCCTGGTCATGACTTTCAGGTAGCCCAAGAATTTTTAAATTATATCTTTTGCATCTGTTTTCCAGAGCAGTTGTTTTTCCAACGTGATATTTCACATTTTATTATAGTTTTTCATTCTTTTGGTTTTGTTTTATTGTTTATTGATTTCTCATCAAGTCATCAGCTTCCCTCAGCTGCATTCTAAATTTGAGGGACTTATTTTCTTCAGAGAGCTTTTTTTTATCTCCTTTTCCATCTGGCTAATTCTGCCTTTTAAGTTATTCTTCTCCTCATTGGTCTTTTGGATTGCTTTTTCCATTTGGCCTAAACTGATTATATTTTCTCTGATATTTTTTGTATCTCCATCACCAAGTTGCTGAGATTATTTTCATGATTTTCCTGCATTACTTTCTATTTCTCTTCCTAATTTTTCCTTTACTTTTCTTTTGCTTTACAAAATCTTTTTGGAGCTCTTCCATAGCCTGAGACCAATTCCTATGTTTCTTGAAGACTTTGGATACAGAAGATCTTTCATGATATTTTGTCTTGAGATTTTGTTTCTCTCTCTGTATTAGAGGCTTCAGTTCAAGATGTGCAGGGGAAAGTTCTGGCAGCACGATGGCTTCCCACTGCTGTCTTGGCTCCTCCCGGGAAGTCTTGCATCCCTCCATCCCTCTTTGTACCTCTCAGAAATGCCCATTTCTGCTTCTGGGCATATTTTCTGGGCCCAGCACGGCACACTCCCCATTTCCCATCATTTGGCTACTCAGCCAAGCTTCGAGATCCCAGGCCTGATTTCTGAACAGGGGCCTGGAGCTTGAACACCAGAACTCACCTGGGTCCCTTCCAGACGTTTAGACTTCAGGGATCGACTCCTGCCTCTGGGCCTTGGCTCTCCTGGTTTATAGGATTAAATGATCCAACTCAACTTTCCCCTAGAAAAACTTTCCCCCTGCTCAATCTTCATTACCCCCCACCGCCTCCAGTTCTGGCTAGTAGAGCTGGTGGCCACTGTTCACTCCTTGTGATCTCCTCATCCTACTCCTGGTTTCAGTCAGGGACAAATTTGAAATTCTTCCTTTGGATACAGGTCACCTCCAAGACCATTATGATTTGTAGAAATAGAAGGAAGAAGCAAAACTAAAGCAAGACGATACAATAATCCAGGCCCACAGGAAAATGACTTGGAAAGTCATCCTCTCCCTCCTTTGGTTATGACTTCTAATCTCCCCTGAATTTCTTCACTGTTATTGCATAACCGGAGGCACATCCACTCTTGCTGTTCCTGCTGCCTGCTTGGCCAACTTACTGAATGAACCAGTGAGAAAATGAATGGTTACTTCTATACTTGCAATAACAAGATGGGAAGTGTTCAGCAATCTCGAACACACAACCTTGTGGGTTTTTTCTATTTTTTCCACCCAGAAAAGAAGATTGAACTACATTTCTCCCCATCTCTATCTTCCTTCCTCTTATCATTTTAAGTCTGACATGCCACAATTTCTATGAGTAGGGAGACTTTGGGGATCTAAAATGATAAAAAACAGTATTCTATGTCTGGATTTGTCTTCTCTCTGTACCCTGGGCACTGAGGATCTTGTATCCCTGGGTGTTGGGAACTGTCATGAGACCGGAAAGGTATTTAAGCACTTTTATTCTGATAAATAAATGGAGCACTTGGAGATCTTGGTGGAGTACTTGTCTCCTTTGTAATCCTTGTCTCCTTCTCCTCCAATGCTTGCCTGGGGAAGATTGAGAGAGTCCAGCAAGTGGGACTGAACACCTTGGAGTTGACAATGTTGATAGAGCATGCTTCTGTTGTCTCCTGGGTGTGCAGGGCGCTTTCTGGTTAGACTCACAGCATTTCACTCCCACAATGCTAATTAGCCAGCCCCAACATTAACCAAAGTTCAACCTCCCCAGTGCCCTCAGGATCAAATGTCCACAGGACTCCTCTTCTCATTCCCTCTCCCCAAAGGTGAATCTCTCCTTGGTATGTTTTCATCTTCAATCTTTGTCTAATATACCGATGTCTTTCAAATGCATTCTGAAAATATGAAATCAGAATCATTTTGTTTGACTACAGCTTCCACCTGTCCACCTGTACCTCCAACTTCTGTTGAGTAATAGAAGATCTTTTTTTCTTTAAGAAATGAATTTCCTTCCATCTCTCTCAAATTGAAGGTATTCAATAATAAAACAAGCTCAAGCTGATGGCCGTAAAATTTTTTATTTTCTCCACTTTCTCCAATTTCTTTTGTACCACCTCTTCCCCTCCTTCCTACAGCTCCTCCTCTTCCTTTGATTCCTCCTCCTTTTCACTCTCCCCTACTCTTTTTCACACCCTCTTTCTTCTCAAAAGTCCAGATTCAAAAGTTATAGTGTTAGATTGGAGTTTTGTGGTGGAAAAATAAGAACTTGGCACCTTTTAGACAATGAGCAATGTGGGATGATGAAAGTATTAGTGGGGAATGACTAAGGGTGAACTAAAACCAGGTGGAAGCTTCCAAGAGGTCATTTATAATGTGGGAATTAAGATGACAAGAGAGACTTGGGCTAGATCAATTGATCTGAGAATCATCCCCATAGAGATGGTCACTGAACCAAGGGAGAGAGTGCTGAGAGAATAGATAAATGACTGCAGGGAAGAGCATTTAGTTAACGGACATGACAAAGACCTCAAAAGAGATTAAGAAAGAATAGTAAAATGGGAGAACTAGGAGAAAGCAATGCCATGAAAACATAGAAAGGAGACAATGTTCAGGAGATGGTCAACTTTGGTCAATGTTGCGGCCAGGTAAAGAACCTGTAGGATGTAGATTAGGATTTTAGCAATGAAATACACAATCTGTTTGGAGAACACTTTGATTAGGACAATGGAAGCTAGATTAGAGAGGGGTTGGATGAGAGTGAGAGCAGAAGGAATAGAATCTTCTTCTCTCTCCAATTGCATAGGAGTTTTTCAAGGAGGTTAGCTGAGAAGAAGGAAAGATAATGAAATCTTCTGATTCCTTTCCAGGATCCCCCATTCTTAAAAGCAAGCAAACAAACATTAATTTGATCCCTTCAAACTTATGCACAGCAATGGAAAGGATACTGACCTTAGAGTCATAGAACTTGTTTTTTTCTCTCTCAGTTTTTGCAAGTCAATGGGGTTAAGTGACTTGCCCAAGTTCATACAGCTAAGTAAATATTAAATGTCTGAGGTCAGATGTGAACTCAGGCCTCCTGAATCCAGGACTGTTGTTCTCTCTACTGTGCCATCTGGCTACCCCATAGGACTCAGTTTTAAAACTTACCTTTGAGCCTTACTTGCTGTGTGACATGAGAGAAGTCCAAAAAGGAAGAAGAGTTCTAAAAAGGCAGAGCTGTTAAGAAGAGGACCTGAAGAGAGACTAGAATCTTCTCTCTCCAAGCTGCAGGCTAAAGGAGCTGGGATTTTTCCTCTCTCCCATTCTTATCAGTTCTGCCTGCCAGAACACAGGCATGAAAGTGGTAGGAATCAATCTCCATCAGTCAGGAGAGAGTACCCTGGAAGTGGCCCTTTGAGCCAAGGCTTCCACAGCTGAACTAGGATTCCTATCTACTCTCCTTTCCTACTTGGTTCTCAATCTCTTTTAGTCAGACATTTTGCTCTATCATGCAACTGAAATGCTCTCTTCAAGGATTTCAAAGACAGCTTAGTGACTAAAGTCAAGGGTCTTTTCTCAGACCACATCCTTCCTGATTTCTCTAATTTTTTTCTTATTTTTGATTTTCTTCCCTTTTCAGAGAATCTTTGTTCTCTGTTTCCCTTTCACATCCTTCCCCTATTTGCCTTAACTTGTGGATAGCTCCTCTCATTGTAATATACTGGGTCATAATCAATGAACCCCCTTACTGAAATGTCTTTCGAATGCCTTTTCTGAGTGCACTTTTTCTCCTTTCTCTCCCCACCCTCTACCACTTTCTCTACCAACCCCCTCCTCTTTCCACCTCTATTACTAATCTTACTGCTATGGTGGTTTTGTTGTTGCTGTTGCCAAATCCTATCAACTCTGGGTCTGTCTCAGGTTACTCCTTGCCTCTGGAACACTCTCCCTTCTCAGTTCCATCTATACTTAATTCCCTGGATTGCTTTAAGCCCTAACTAAAATCCTATCACTTACTGATAGCTTTCCCTGTTAATTATTTCTTATTTAGCCTGTATCCAACTTGCTCTGTATATATGTGCTTGTTCACTGGGCACTGCAATCTTTGAGGTATCCACGTTCACAAATTTACTGTCACTTTTCCATCACTGCTCTCCATTATTACTCCTCTATGACCAAGTTAGGGAGTTGCCAAGACTTTCTAAGTCTACCTCCATAACATCTCTATTATCTTTGTCCTTTTCTCCACCCAGGGGAGTTCCACAATATTTAAGTCGTCCTCACCTCTTGTCTGTACTAGTATAATAATTTCCTCTTCTCCCTGATCTGTGATCCATCCTTTAAGCAACTGCCAAAATATTCTTCTAAAAAGGAAAGCAAGAATCTTTCATTACCCTGATCATGCCCTAAAGATTCTTTTCAGTTACTCCCTGTTCATTCTAATATAAAAAGCCAACTCCGTCGTTTGACATTTAAAACATTTCCCAGACATTTAATTTTACTCAATTCATGGGGGTAGCTAGGTGGTGAAGTAGAGAAGAGTTCTGGGCCTGGGGTCAGGAGGATATGAATTCGAACCTAGTTTCAAACACTTAACTATGTGATTTTGGGCAAATCAATTTTTTCAAATTGAAAATAGGGACCCTGGAGAAGGAAGAAGCCGACTAGTCTAGTAGCTTTGCAAAAAATACCCCATAAATATGGGGTCACAAAGAGTCAGACAGGACTAAATGATTTAAAAACAACAACACTCCATTCAGACTGACCTATTTGCTGTTTAATGATCCGGACAACACCGTTTTCTACCTTCTTCATGCTTGAAATGCTCTTCCTTTACTCTCTACACTTTTTGCCTTCTTAAAATTTTCAGCTCAGGTGTCATTTTCTCTAGGATCCCTCTCCTGTTTACCTTACTTATTAATATTCTTACCCTCCTCAAATCATCTTATTAAATATGTTTCTTGTTGGCAGGGACCATTTTTCCAATTTGTCTGTGTATCTCTAGTTTGCTGTTCTTACCATTCTAAGACATTATCTTTTTGTAATTTAATTTTTTTTTTATTTAAGGCAATGGGGTTAAATGACTTCGCTAAGGTCCACAGCTAAGTAATTAAGTATCTGAGGCTGGATTTGAACTCAGGTCCTCCTGACTCCAGGGCCAGTGCTCTCTCCACTGTGCCACCTAGCTGCCCCTCAATGGTTTATTTTTACAGTCTCTTTGCTCCAATTCTAGGGAAAGGGTCTAAAGAATAGTTTACAACAAAGAAGAGAAAAAAGACAGAATGAGACAGGGCGGAAGAGAAGATCTGGGCTACTCTGCTGACTCTTCTTCACTTCAGGAGAAGCCATCTAGTCAATCCTAACACAGACCGTACAGAAGAGAGCCACTAGGAACATTGATCTGGGAACAAACTATCTCCACTAATGGAACATGAGAGTCCTATTTCCTCCTCTGGATAGTGATCCTTAGCAGGGAGATGAGAGACCTCAGGACATGCTCAGTCTGATGAGCCTGGGGCCATTATTCAATTGTGGCTTCCTCTCTCAGGACTCTGATCCCAGATAGGCTCCTCCATTTATTTATAAAAAATCCCACACAATAGATGTGCACAACATCCACATCGGTGGATCCAGAACCTGAAGGAAGAGTCCTAAGAAAGCACCCATGGATGTAAGCTCATGACCAGCATGTTGGATGGTAAGAAAACATTCAGGAGCATTAGCTTCTTCCCCTCAGCAGAAAAAAATTGCAGACACATCAGAAGGTCCAGGAAGATCAGGAACTACAAAAGGATGGGAGGTGCTCTTCATCTGGCGCAGACTATAAGTACATGAGGGACCGAAGAAGAGAGAACATAATGGGACATGAGCTAGCCCTCCAGGTCTATGTCAGGGAGACATGGCTTCCTTCCATGTCTCCCTTTATAAATATGTCAGTCTTGAAGAAGATAGGAAGAGACAGAGCCTCAGAAACAACAAAAGGATTCAAGCTTTGAGGATGTGTGTGTGTGAAGAATCCATGAACTCTCACCATTGGGTAGATGCCCAAACTGGAAGCTGTACTTCCCCATTACCTAGTCATACCTGCAGCCCCACTCAGGCTGCCCCTGGGTCAGAGGGAAACCCCAGCCCCCTTCTCCTCTTGGAGAACGAAATCCCATTCCAATCAAGGTAAGCCTCCTGATGGGGACAGCCACGGGGGGGGGGGTAGGTTTATCTCTGGGCCATTTGCCTAGGGCTTCTTTTGCCCATACCAGGAAAGGTGAAGGAGCAAGGAGGCAGTCCCCTCCCCTGGCTCAGCTGGGGACTGAAGCTGAAGTCAGAAGTGGGGGACAGGGAGGAGCCCCACCACTTCATGTCCAGGGGACCTGTGCTTGGCAATCCCACAGGAAAAGTGAAGGGAATTTGGGCAATGGCCATTTTGGGGCAATGGAGGGGGAAATGCCTAGTGAGCCTGGCAGCTAGGTTCCTGTGCCTGGTGGGCATTATACACCACTTGTCCCAATTCCTGGTGGCAGCGACCAGTGGGGAGTAGGCCTGGGGACCTGAAACCCAAGAAGGCTGAGTTATCCCTCCAGATGGGAACAGCTGCACCCGTGCAGGAAGCACACAGGTCATGTGCATTAGGCCTCCTTGTTCCCTCTGCATTTACCTCTCCACACATGAGCTTTGGCCATGCAGGGAACACAAAGTCTGGAGCCACATGATGGTGCTCCTGGAAGAAATAGGGAAGTTGGGAAAGGGCTGGATTCTGGGGGAGCTAGCCTTGGCAAGAAGAGTCATCACATCATGAGATGCATGAAGGAAGGAACAATGACTACAGTCATCTAAGCAATGGGAGATGGAAAAGGAAGAGAAGGGAAATCTAGGTGAATAGCCTCAGAATTTTTCAATAAAATATACAGCAACGTGCTTAGGTAAGATGGTGGGTGAACAATTAATAGAGGCGTGTTTCTTTAAAGAATGGGTGTGACAAATCTGGATAGCTTATTAAACCACAGATATATCACTTTGCCAACAAAGTCCTTTAGTCTAAGCTCTGGTGGGTAGACAGCCAGGACCAGGGATTGGAGGAGGGATGCCAAAGGTTGAAGAGCCCGGTGCTGGGAGTGGAACATTGAGTTACTTTGGAAGGTACAAAAGGACTGACTGGCAATGAGACGAGATTATGTAGCATCAATTTACATGGAGCCTCCTCAGCTTCTGTGATTTTTGCCACATCAGCAGTACATGTAGAAAGAAATGCAAACAATGCAGCGAGGAAATGAAGTTTTCCTGTAGAGGGCCCTCACTGTTGAGATCATGGTGGAGGTGGGAACTGTTCTGAATGGAGGGCTGTCGCGGATTGTACTGACCCCATACATGTTTGGAGGGGCATACAACGTGGGGAACATATTTGAACCAAACACATGTGTGAGTGTACATATATATATATATAGAAAATTGAGGGGTAACTTGCCCCCCTCATGTTGCAGGGTAGTCTATGTCTTCTGGTAATGACATCATAGCCTGGTCACCAGGCCTGCTCCTCCATGGCGATTGTGTCCTCTCAGGAGGGTGGTCTCTGTGGTCTGTTGTTGAGTGTGGTGCATGCTGTTTGCCTGGCATGTGGATCTGGCTCACTGTGTCCGTTAGGCCTTTCTCCTCATTGCTGGAATCACCACTGTGGTACTGCCAACCACAGGATGCCTAGGCATGAACTGGGGGAGCTCCTCTCTGTCTCCTGCCTGGCCTTAGCTGGTGTCCTCAGCGGAACTGGAGGGAGATAGGATCCCCTCATTGCGCTCTCAGCCTTCCTGATATCACTCTTATAAAAGCAGCTCCATTTCCTCCAGAATAGGGTAAATAGAGGCAGGGGGACCTGAACAGATCTGGGGAGTGACTGGGCTGGGCAGTGGACTGGCAGCCTTAGCTGAGTCCCCGGGGCCGCACTGATGGGGAGCCCTGCCCCTGTAGCTGTGGGGGGTGAGTCCCATTGCCCTCTGTCCTCCTCGGGCCACTTGTGGCACCAACCGAGCAGCATGAAAGTACATGGGGGGCCCTGGAACGCCTATTCTCTGGGCACAGCTGGAGGGTGGAGGAGGCGAGTCTCTGGGGGAGGGGCACAGTTTCCAGATGTGAAAGCTCAACCAGAAAGGAGGAGAAATGATCCAAAGGTCCTTTACTTTGGGCCCTTGTGGGGTACAGAGAGCCAGAAGGCATGGGGACACTGTGATCTCCCCTAAGAATGGAGGGCAGTGACCACAACCTGCTTTAGGGAAGGTGGGCAGTACCTATTTAGTCCCCATGGATGGATGAGGACATGGCACATTCTTGGGGTCTTGGGGGGAGAGAACACAGGAAATTGACTGACCCTGAACCCCAGACTGATTCTGAGCAGATAGTTCCAGTTCCTTGGTGGGGATTCTCATGCAGGAGAGGCCCAGGGGCATCAGAGAGCTGTATCACTGGGCCCCAAGCACCCTGCTCTCCAAGAACTCCTTGTAATGATGATGAATGAGTGAGCATTGTTTCTGGGGATCTGGCCCTAATTTGAGACTGTGGGTACATCCGAAGGACCCCTGCTAGGGAAGGTTAGCCTGCCCTGCTTGTCTTTGGGCAAGGGATGATGGGAAAGGAGGGGCCCCGAGGCTAGGTGTTAGGGAAGAGATGAGGAGGGCTCTGGAGAGGTACAGTGGTGGCCTAGGGTCCCTCAGCTGTCACAGGCTCCCTCTGTAGACCCCGTCTCCCTAGGTGATCAGCAGGGCCATGGCTAAGTACAAGCTGGTGGTGATGGGCAGCAGTGAGGTGGGCAACAGTGCCCTGATCCTCCAGCTGATCAATAATTCCCTTGTGTCAGAGCACGACCCCACTCTGCGCGATTTGTACCACATCCATCTGGTGGTGGATGGCGAGCCCTGCCAACTGGAGATTCTGCATGCCACAGTCAGGGACGATCGCCCCAGCCAATAGTGGCCCTTCATGTGCTGGGGGAAAGGCTTTCTCTGCATCTATGCTGTGGATGACATCAAGTCTTTCGTGGATTCAGACATCTTATGGGAGGTACTGTGGAGGGTCAAGGGCAGTGACCACATTCCCTTTGTCCTGGTGGCCAACAAGAACACCTTGGTTGAACACAAGGGTGACCTGGGCCCTGGGCAAGAAAGCGGCCAAGGGCTTCAGGGTGCCCTTCATAGAAATCTCTGCCCACGACCGGCAGAGCGTGGAGGAAGCCTTCTGGGAGCTGGTTCGGGAGATTCGGACGGTCCAGCAGAGCCTCACCGTGGCTGAGCAGGATGAGGAATGCAGGGCTAAGCGCTGCAAGATCCTATGAGCCCATGCCTTGCTCCCCTGGCCCCTGCCTCAGTCCCCCCTGGCCTCCAGGCTTCCATCTGGCTTGGCCCACTGCTTTGGATCTTTCCCCTGCTGGGCCTCACCAAGGTGTCTCCAGGAGCCCCTTGGGAACTCTTCATCTCTTCTCCCCTCGGGCTTTTGGGATTTTTATTTCTTTTCCCCTGGAGAAGGGAGGGCCACCTCACTGCCTTGCTATCTCCACCAGGCCAAAGACTTCCCTCCTCCTGTCTAAGGTCTCCCTTGGCTGCCCTGGCCCCAGGGGCAGTGGACGTCTGGACACTTTGTCTCTCATCTGGCACTGTGGCCTTCCCATCTCCGGGGGCTGGGAATGGGGGCGCTTTTCTTCCTGGGACTTTCCCTATTACACAAAATCATGGTCCCCCAATAGAGGCCCTGACTCTGGAGAGCAGTTACCCCTAGGGGGGATGCAGGGGGTATGGGTGGGAGCCTTTTCTCTACTGTAGGTGGGACACATGGCAGTTAAGGGACTTGCCCAAGGCCCCAGGGCTGGTCAGATGGGTACTGGGATCTCCTCACCCCAGGTGAGCTCTCTATCCCTATCAGCCCCAGTTGCCCCTGATTGTTCTGTCTTGTTGTATCTGCTTCACAGTTGCTTACATTTCTCGTTCTGGGCTTTGTCAGGAATAAAGGCTGTTGGGTTGTTCCTGTGTTGCTGTTTGTAAGGGGGCAGAGTGCTTGGGCTGGAGTAACCTAAGGGTAGTATGACCTGGGGGAGAGACTAGGGTTAGGAAGTTAGGAAACCATGGAGATTTTCGGTGAGGGACCCGGGTCTCAGTGTCCACATATGGGAGATGTTGGGGTTTGGACTAGATGGCCCCTCAGGCCCCTCCAGGCTCCAAGGTGGGAGGAGGAGAGCTGATCCCCTTTCCTGCCTGAGCTGGTTCAAACTCATTTTCCTGCACCCCCCCCCAATTCGGGGATTGTTGAAGGGTCACCCTGTGGGATGGGCTTGGGGATCCCCTGCATCCCTGCAGCCCAGATGACTCAGTGACCACCGCCAGCTGCAGGCCTCGGAGGGGTGGACGTGTTCTCTGCCCTGTCCATGGGCCCTCCCTTGCCCAGAGCCAGAGGAGTGTCAGCCCTGTGCCCAGTGATTTCCAGTGTGGGTCTCTGTCCTTTCCAGGCAGTTTGGGAGCCAGGCTTCCCAAGGCCTGGCCAGGCTTGGTTGGTGGGTTTTATAAATCAGCAGCCCAGGGGAGGGAGGGGTCTTCACTGTGTGACTGGGGCCTGTCCCTGGTGGTTGGGGGCACCTTGAGAGGCTCCTGACTGTACCAAGTCCTCTAGGGTTTTCCTCCTATTCTGAGGCCTGGCTCTTAATCATGAAAGCCTTGGAACACAGAGTGGGGGTGGGTGGGAAGGTCAATGTCTCCTTTTTTGGGGTTTGGCAGCTGGAGGTGCCTGCAGGAGTCCAGTAAGAAGGATCACCCATGCGGCCCTTTGGGCCTGCTTCATCTAAATCTTGGCCGGGACAGAAGGAGGGTGCTGCTGAAGGCAAGGGAAGGAGGGGGCTTGGGGAAGGATGGCAGGTTGGGACCCAGGGACGACTGCCTGGTTCAGGGTGGGGCCTGGGCAGCACCCCGGAGGGCAGGAGGATCCAATACCTGGAGCTTTCTCCCCAGAAGCCCCCAAGGAACAGGCCCCTTCAGAAGAGCTGCAGGAGGAGCAGCAGGGTGTGATCTGGGTCTGAGTCTGCAAAGGCAGAGCCCCCCCCCCCACTGCCCCCTCCTGCCCAGGGCAGGGCTGGAGACCTGGGTGTGGCCCCCCTCATTGCAGGTGGGTGGTGTCACATGCTCACAGCACCTGGTCAACCTATTGGCCAAAGGAGCCGGGGTCCAAGAAGGTCAGGCAGGATGGTTGTACCCAGGCCTGAGGGGCTGGGTGGGACAGCGTTTCTGTAAACAGGGGATTTACTCAACTTGTTTCCAATTGCTTTGAGTACACTGGGTTCTCTGCAGCAGGTAGACCTGGGGGTTATGGTCCTGCCCGGGGGGTGGGGGAGCCAGGGGGCCGGAGAAGGGCTGACAGGCCAGGGGAAGGGGCCCCTCTGCAGGGTGGGCTGAGGCCGGGGCAGGGTGGAGCCTGGGGAGAGAAGAGCCAGGACCCACCTGCTCAGAAGCAGAGTTGGGGAGGCTTGGCCGACTCTGGGCTGGGACAGGGGAGCCTTCTGCTTCCTGTGCTGGACATCGAAGTGGGGGCCTGCTGCTGCAGAAAGGTGCTGGCTCAGGGGCCATTTGAGGGCTCCTGAACTTCGGAGGGAAGAGCTCCCCAGGTATGTGGGCACCGAGAAGCCCTAGGGATTTGTGGGTGGGTTTCCCAAATCCGCTGGGGGGGGCAGGGCTTTGTGAAGCCAGGAGATGGGGGTAGGGAGGGGGCAGGTTTCCCAGGAGGCTCCATGATGTGGGGGCAACCGTCCCCCAGTACTCAATGCTCCTGGGGACAGAGAGGCCTCCAGTTTCTTTGCTTCTCCTGAATTCTTGATTCTGTGCCTCCTCACCAGGCTTCTTCACTGACAATTCAGAAAGGGTAAGTAGAGGCAGGAGGAGCGGAGTGGAGCAGGGAAGGGGCAGCAAAGGCAGGAGGCAGCTAACAGGTCAGGTTAGCTCATGCCCCACCCCCACCCCATGTGTCCCTGGGTGCCTTAATGTAGGGGCCACACTCTGAAGGATTAGGGAGCTGGTCAGAAATCTTGGGGTCAGACCTGGGGCCCAGGTGTAGGAAGGACCTCAGACTGATTCTCAGCCCCCTCTGAATCTGGGGTCTCTGGGGCAGGTGGGGAGCCGGGTGGGTGGAGTGCAGGGCTTGGAGTCTGGATGACCCAAATTCAAAGGTCTTCTTCCCTTCTGTTGGCCTCAGTTTCCCCAGCTGTAGATTGGGTTTGATGACAGCGTGAATGTCCTGGGTAGTGTCACTGACAGTGAACTGTAGCCCCCGTCACTATGGGTTTCCCTTTCCCCTTTCTCCCATAGCCCCAGGTGGGCAACCAGGGGCAGAGCCAAGATGTCCTACAAGCTGGTGGTGCTGGGCAGCTGCGGTGTGGGCAAGAGTGCGCTGACCATCCGCTTTCTCCATCACCACTTTGTGGAGGAGTACGAACCTACTATTAGAGATTCGTACCAGGGGCAGGTGGTGGTGGACGGGGAGCCCTGCCAGGTGACCATCGTGGATACCGCTGGAAGGGAACTGTTCCGTGACATACGCGAGGACTGCATCCGCTGGGGCCAGGGCTTCCTCTTAGTCTACAAGGCCGACACCTTCAGGACCTTCGTGGACATGAACCTCTTCCGGGACCAGCTTCGGAAGGTCAAGGGCATCGATCCGGTGCCCGTGGTGTTGGTGGCCAATATGATTGATGATGCCGACTGGGTGGTGGACTCAGTCTTGGGCCAGGAAGTGGGCAAGAGCTTCGGGTTGCCCTACGTGGAGACCTCGGCCAAGACCGGGCAGGGTGTGCAGGAGGCCTTCCATGAGCTGGTTCGGGAGATTCGGCGTTTCCAGGCCATGCAAGATCTGAAGGAATCCCAGGCTGAGCAGGACCAGGGCTGCGGGTTCAAGTTTTGCACCATCCAGTGAGCTGGCGTCCCGCCACCTGGTCCTGCTATCCTTCCCAATGGTTCTGCCCCAAGCCCTGTCCCTTTCCTCCTTCTGTTTTTTTCTTCACTGCTGGTGGGGAGACCCTGCTGGACCCCCCAGGTTCTCTCAAGCAGATTCTTCGTGGGACCTATCAGCATCCACCTAGGGCCCTGGGCATCCCTGTGCCAGTTCTGGAGTGCAGGTCCAAAGGGCCTTGTGCCAGGATGTGAGGGATTCTGCAGCTGCCCGCCTGGGGGGAGGGGCCTCGGGCTTTATCACAAAATTACTTTTCTCGTTCTCAGGTTGATTACAAATAAAGATGTTACTGTGTTTCTAGGTGTGTTTGTCCTTGTTTGTCCAGAGCCGGTGTGCTGGGGGCAGGAAGAGCAGGGGGGCAGTGGGAGGCCCCGGGGAGACAGCCCGGCTGGGGAGGCAGGAAGGCAGGGGACTTCACCAGGGAGACCCCGGGCCTCAGGCTCCTCAGCAGGGAGATGGGGAGCTGGTTGGAAAGGCTCCTCGAGTCCTACCCAGCTCTAACCCTAAGAGACTAGACCGAAAGCCTAGGAACCCCTTACTTCTCAGCACCTCAGTTTCCTGATCTGTAAAATGGAGGTGATGGCACCTGACCCACCCAAAGATGGGGGGCGTCATTGGAGCCACACTGGCAAAGTCTTAAGGAAGCTCTGGAACAACAGAAGTCCTTATCTCTGGTCACTTACTCAGGCATCCGCCCCAGGGCAGACCTCGCCTCTTTTGCCCTCTAAGGAGCCTCAATTCTCTCCCTGGTCCTTCCCCAAACCCAGCCAGATCTAGTAGGACTCTGAATCCTAGGGAGTCAGTCTTGGGGTACCCGGCAGCATCAACAAAATGGGGGCTGGCCATTTAGAGGACAAAGTGTCTGCAAGACCCTACAATTTTACATTTACACTCAATTGGTGGGAAAGGGGCCCTAGACAGAGGGAGCCTTGTGTCCAAGGGTCACAGAGAGAAGAAATCAGTGTCCTTGTTGCTTCAGGGTACCCCGAGATTCCTTGGGTTTGTTGAAACCTTCTGGGTCTGGCTGGCTTTGGGGAGGGTCCAGAGAGAACTGAGGCTGCTGAGTTGGAAAAAGAGGAATGGGTCTTCCCTGGAGGCACTTCCATTGTCTTAGGGGGAGAACTCAGCTGGAGGGGAGAGCTGAGCTGGGAAAGGTGAGGGAAAAGGGGGTGAGGCCAGGAGGAGGTGGTGTCTAGGACCAGCCATCCCCAAGCCAGGTGCATTCTCGGAAACATGAGTCCAGTGGACCCAGGATAGAGCTGGCATTTAGGTGAGAGGAAAGGTCTTGGCAGGTTTGGGGTGGGGGGAGTCTTTTCCTCCCGGTCCCTGATCTGGGGCAAGTCTGAGTGGGGGAGAGGGGAGAACAGGTTAGGGGAGGCAGGGAGAGGTGAGGTGGCTGAGATCCACTTAGGCAGGAACCACTTTGAGCTTGGTGGGGTTCGAAATCTGAGGTTTGGGGGGGAGTGGAGGAGAAGGAGGGGGAGGCTGAGGAGGGAGGGGAGGAAGAGAAGTCTGTCCATGGGCCTGGCCTGGGAGGCCAGCTTAGATGAAGCCCCCCCTTTCAAGGAAAGCAGCTGCTGAACCAAGCCTTAGATTCGGCCTGGGAGCCCTGAACCCATTAGCGCAATCAGCCCCAGGGAAATCCTCTGGCCTCTCTGCCTCAGGTTCTTCTCTCAGACACAGGAGGGTGTAGTCCTCTGGTGGGTGCTGTCTCTCAGATCATGATTGCAATTCCTTTCGGGATCATCATCATGCCTGATATACAGAGGAGGTCAGGGATCCTAGGGGCAGGGGAAAAATCCCTACCAAAGTCTCTTTCCCCTTCCCTGCCCCGCAGGGTGTAAACCCCACAGTGATCCCCTGGCACCATATGTCTGTGGGGTGAACAGTGTCCTCTCTTCTAGGGGTTGCCCAGGTCCCTCACCTTCCTAACATGTGAGCAGGGGTCCCCAGGAATGTCAGACTCCAGAGGAAGTCCATCTTTTTGTCCATTGGGTGTAATGTACATGGCAACCACTTGGGAAAGCATCCCGGGCTCGATTTCTTCCCTCTGTGACCTGTGGACACATGTCTCCCCGCTTTCTAGGGCCCGTTTCCTCACCTGTAAAATGAAGGCTTCTGATTGCCAGGTCTTTGCAGACCCTTCGGCCTCTAAATGGCTCTTCCCCGACTGGAAACCCTGCCATGCACAGCTGCCCTGCCTGGGACAGGTGAGTCCCTGCCCATTCTGGTCCTCGGGCCCCTTCCAACTCTGGTCTGTCATCGTACAGACATCAACAAAAGCCCCAAACCCCTGAGCCTCAACCAGCGTCCCTGTTTTATTGGCCTGGCTCCAACTCCCCTAGTTCAAGTGGGTGTGTAAATGGGGTGCCGACTCCCTGCCTCTCATTATTAGCTATTTAAGTCTGTGTCTAGCTCGTTATTTCCTGGGTGCATATCCTCCCTGGCCCCAGTGGGCCATTCTTCATTTGGGGATATGTTGGACCCACCCTTCAAGCTTCTGGATGGAGGAGACCTTGTTCTGTTGCATTTACTTCAGCTACATTCTTCACTTCTCAAACTGGGGGGAGGGGTCATTTTATCCCCATAGAACCAAATCCTCTGATCCACATTTGAGTTTCTCCTGTTCGTTCTGTTGATTGAAAAGTTGCTCTCCTGGACCCAGAGACAAATAGAGAACTTGGCATCTCCCCTGCTTCCACTGGATGCCAAATTCAAACCGTTTTTTTCTGTTTCCCAGGACCAGGCAGTGCTGGGCATGGTTCATTTTTGTTTATGTTTTTGAAAGACAATGGGGTTAAATGAATTTCCCAAGGTCACACAGCTAGATGTCTGAGGCTGGGTTTGAATTCAGGTCCTCGTGACTTCAGAGCTGGTGCTCTACCCACCACACCACTTAGCTGCCCCCACTTTAAAAAGTAATATTTTATTTTTCTCCCTGAAAAGATCAATTTAGCACAGTTTTAAAAGTTCTGAGTTCCACATTTTCTCCCTCCCTCCCTTAGACAGTCAGCGGTTAGGTATATGTTATATATATGAAGTTATGCAAAGTTTATTACTATATTTATCGTGTTATGAAAGGAGACCCAGGACCAAAGGAAAAACCTGAGAAAAATGTGACAACGGGCTTGATCTTCATCAGACTCCATCTGTTCTGTCCCTGGAGGTGAATGGCATTTCTGTCCTGGGTCCTGTTGCCTTGGCTCATTGTGTCACTGAGAAGAGCCAAGTCATCCCCCCTCATCCCCAGTCCCGATGTTGGGGTGTGGGCATGAAGCCCTCCTCTTGCCTTTTGTCTTTCTTCTTTTGAATTCCACCCAACAGTTTCTGCTTGAATTTTCTGACATTGAACTCCAAGAACTTGGCAACTCCAAGTAAAGTTAATGAGATCTCAGGTCCTTTATTTACACTGATGGAAACTGAAGCCCCAATGGGCAGGAGGTCATAAGGTCCGAAGTTCAGAAAAGTATCCATCATCTAGGGTGGGCTCTGATTGACATTTAGGTGGTAGAAGGAGCTGTGACACCCCCGCTCCCACTCCTTTTCTCTAGGACTGTCTGCTTCAGTTTCTTTTAATTTACTTACATTTATTTTAATATAAATTTGTTTTGTTTTCCAATTCTATACAATAGTGGTTTCTACTAATTTTCTTTGCAACGTTTTGAATTTTGCAGTTCTCCCCATTTCCTCCCTCCCTTCCCCTCTCCCCCACCCAATAGAAGGCAGTGTGATAGTTTTACATTTGTTTCCATGATATGCATATATCAACATTGAAATGTTTTTATCTATAATATGGTTCTCATAGCAGTACCATCTCACAGGGTTATTGGGAGGATGGTGTACAATGCTAATTACAAAGCCCCTAGCAAATAGCAACTTAAATCATTTAAATGACTTAAAGCAGTTCCAAATACTTTTTTTTTTGGTCTTAAGTCTGCTCCGTCTCCTGCATCTCTGCCCAGAAGTGACAGGCCTCTTCTCAGCCATCTGCCTTCAAGCAGAGCCTGGTTCTTAAGACTTTCCAAGGTCTTTCCCTCTAGATTGAACATGGTGGTCATTGTCTGAGTTGCTCTGGTCCTGCTGGCACCCCTCCATTGGCTCAGAGAAGCCTTCTCAGGGTCCTCTGGTCTTTTCCCTTCTCATACAATCCTATCATGTTCCCATGACCATGTGGGTTAGCGATTCCCAGAGAGGAGGGCACCACCTCCATCATTGCCTATTCCCATGGTTGGCTACATTGGAAAAGCTTCTCTCTCTTGTAAAACAGCCATACCCCCGAGGGGCAAAGCCAGGTCGGCCAGTCATCCCTACATATCCTGCCTGGCTTCTTCTTCTGGGGAGAGCCCTTCTTGCTGGGCTGACTCACCTGCTTCAGGCCCCTGATCGAAGCCCTCATCATCTTTGCTGGCAGATCCCCTCCATTTCTAGTTGGACCCTTGTTTTGCTGGGCTCTCATCCTCTGAATGTGGACAGTAGCTGGACTGGTCTTTAAGAAAAGCCTGCCCTCCCCACCTCATGCTACCTGACACAGGGACTCCTTCCTGACTTCCCAGTAGCCACGCCCCTACCCCTTCTCAGTGGATCTCTGCTCCACTGTTCACCTGGTGACTAAATCACGAACTTTATTTATTGTGAGATGGTCACAGCTCTCACGGGCATTTCTAGAGCTCCCAGATGGGCCCAACCCTTTCCAGCTCCCAGGTCTCTGATCTCCTCAGTCACCCTCAGAGGGGGATTCTGTTATCACTGCCACTTCACAGAGGAGGAAACAAAGGTGCCTTGAGATCGGGACTTGCTAGAGTCAATCTTCTTCCTTGGCAGTGGAGGCAGGCATGGATCCTTGTTCTGCGGACCCCTGCTCTGCAGACCCCCACTCTGCCTGCTCCAGGGTCTCAGCCTCAGAACATCCTCAGGTCACTGGCAGCAGCTGAAGATAAACAGCTGAGTTGTCCCAGCCACTGGGACAGTCACTAGTCTGGGGAGGAGAAAAGCTGGAAATGTGGTTTCTTGGGCTTGGGGGCTCCCAGGTTATATGTATGTGTGTGGGGGGGGACAAAAGAAGTCTGCAGACCTAGCTCCAGAATTCCTCATTCCTCACCTATGGGTCCCTCTTGGACTGGAGGTTCACCCCCCTCCCTTTGCAGCCAGCTTCTCTGATTTAAGTCTCATGGCCAAATTGCTCAGACCTTGGGGGCTCTCCTTCCTTCTGGTACCCCTTGATACTTGCCAAGGATCTCTTACTCCATTTCTTTTTTTATTTGCTTTGTTTTTGCAAGGCAGTGGGGTTAATGGACTTACCCAAGGTCACACAGCTAGGCGATTATGACGTGTCTGAGGTCGTATTTGAACTCAGGTCCTCCTGGCCACAAGGTCAGTGTTCTATCCATTGTTCCACCGCGTTGCCCCCTCTAACTCCATTTCTAACAGGTTCTTGCTTCTAGGGTCAAGATCCATGTTTGGGAGCTGTTCTGCGGCAGGAACGAAAGCCCTCAAAGCAGAAGAAATCTTTGTGGAAACATGTTCTCCCCTCTCTGCCTCACCAGACCTCACTCTTGTCTCCTGGTCTCTGGTTGACTCCACTGGGTGATTTCATCTCTCTGATTCTAGAGTCATATCTGTACAGGAAGTGGAGAGAGTCTTGGCCCTTCTCTGGTCTCTGAGCTGAGATGGGGGGAGGTCCAGGGTTTGTGGGCGAGCCACCCTTTTACCTCAGGCCAGGCTGTGTTTGGAAAGAGTCTCCTGAACTAAATAGCACTTTGGGGTCTGTTTTTCCAGGGCCCTCCTTGTTAGGAGGAGCCCTTTACCTACCCGCACCTGGAGTCCACAGCAGCTGACCCACAAGACTCCTGCCCTCTGGTCCAGCATGCCTACTCATTTCTGTCAGACATAGACCTGCCAGTTTCTCTGGGACCTAGAATCAGCTTATAGCCTCCTCCCATGGTTGAAGCTCTTCTCCAGCACTGCCACCATGCCCTTTTCAATAGCCTGGCCACGTGGGTACCTGGTTATGCCCTGGCCAGGTTCTCTCTTGCCCATTTCTGGAGCCCCCTTGAGCTCTTGCTCCCCTACCTGAGCCCTCTCCTGCTCCCAAAGTAGAAAATCCTGGATACCTCCTTTGTATTGGCGTGTTTTGGAGATCAGGTTTTTCCCCTTAGCCCATTGTGACCATCCTGAAGGCGGGGATGCTTAGATTTTTGTCTCCCTATGCCCAGATGCCCTCTCTCTTCCTTATATGGGGGGCACTGGGAAGCTGCTCTCTTCCCAACCCTGGGGTAGCTGCTAACAAGTCACCATAGCAGCTTGTTGGTAAGTGCTTGCTTTTGTCTCCCCCAAGCCCCCTTCGAGGGTGAATTTTGGAGGTGGGCTGTCAGTTCTTGTGAGCCCAGGACTCAACTTGGCCCTTTACCCAGCTTCCCCTTCCGGGCAGGGGAGGAGCCGAGTGAACCCCAGTCTTAACTAAGGAATCTGCTTTCTGTCCTAGGCTTCTGCTCTTCTCCCCTAGAAGGTGCCATAGCCTCGAAGGAAGGCAGCCTGGTCCCTTTCTACTCTGGGTTGAGATAACTAAATTGCCCTGGACTCTCTGTATCACCCTCTTTCCTGCCTCCATTTCCCCTACAATAAATACAGGAGTTGGGGCAGGAAAATTCTTACTTGGGGTGAAGATAGGAAAGAGGTTGGAGGGGGTGCTGCCAGGAGGAGCCTCTGGAAAGGAAATGGAGTTAGAGATCCTTGGCAAGGACCAAAGGTCACCACAGCGAAGGGGCACCCTCAAGCTCTTAGCAGCTTGGGTGATGCCCTCTTCTTGGCCTCAGTTTCCTTCCTCTGTCAAATGAGGGTCTGAGACTAGACAGTCCTGGAGTCACTCATTTCCCCTTTGTCTGTATAATTTCCATTTTAGTCAAGTAAGTCGTGTTCATTTGAGCGTCCATCTCTAACAACCAATAGGCTTTGAAACACATTTTATCATTCTTTCCCACAGTCTAATTATCCTTAGGTTTTCCCCACCCCCTCAACCTCTCACCTAACCACGTTCAGAGCCTTGCTCTGGTCATAAATGTTTTCAGAGGGTAGAAAATTGGTAAAACTCATCCATGCTTTGAAAAACTCTCACACTTTCTGTATTCTCGTGGGTGCTCCAGAGCCCCAAACCCCCTCTGCCAAGGAAGGGCATGGAGGTGGGTCTCTTCCGATAGTCCAATTCTATATTGAGATGGCAGAACAAGGGATTTTATCTTTTGGACTTTATTATTCCTAAACTGATTCTGTGGGATGGGGGAGGAGATGCTCTGCCTCCTCTGAGATCACACGTCGGAGCAGAAGGTGGAGCCTCCAGTGGGTCTCTGGGGACCCTGGGTGGGGCCCAGAACCTAGCTCTCTGGTATGTGGCTAGAGGGTTATGGTATCAAAGCTATCTCTAGTCAGCTCCAAATCACTATTGATGAGAAGGGCAAAGTAAAAGAGCTGCAGAGAAGCACACCACACTTATCAGAGTGACAATATGACTATAAAGGGAAATGGATCAATGCAGAACCTACATTAGGTTGCTTTCTATGGGGGGGGGGGGAACGGGGAGAGGATGGAAGAAAAACATGAAATCGAAAACCTTGTAAAAAATGATGGTTGAATTCTATCTTTGCATATAGTGGGAAAAAATAAATGAATTAAAATACTTTTGTGATGCCTAGAGAAGTCATTGGGGAAGAAAAACACAATATTCCGACCCAAAATAAAGAACGCTTTGCGGGGGGGAGACGGAGACGGAGGGGGAGAGAGAGAGAGAGAGAGAGAGAGAGAGAGAGAGAGAGAGAGAGAGAGAGAGGAAATCCCTGAGTGGCAGGCTTTAGATCTAAAATCGTGGGCCAAGTGCCCACACTCAGTGCCCAATCCAGGGAAATTGGCAACGGAGAATTTTGAGATCTTGGAATAGGACAGAAATGGGGTAAGGGTCAGAACCCCGGAACCCCGGCCCTCTGGTCGACTTCCTCGGTCGAGACACGGTGGAGGGGTTCCGCCACGCCACGGCGGAAAGCACTGGTCGACCACCCGGTCGTCCGTAGGGGGGAAAGCGCGACGGGAGGCCCGTCCTCCTTCCCCCCTAGAAGCCCCCTCCTCCTCCGAGGGTGTGGGAAAGATGGGAAAGTTGGGTCAATGAGGTCGGAGGAAGCCCCTGGGGGACCCGGGACCTCCAGCGTGCCTGCTTGCCCACCTGAAGGCCGACTGCGACGACCGACAGAGGGGGTGCGCGAGGGAGCCCGGCCGTTACAGCCGGGGGCTCCTAACGCCAGGCCCCTTACACCCCTCTTCCTCGGGCCGACGGGGGTGGGGCCCTTCGCGGAGGAAGGAGAAGAGACCCCTGTCGAGCGGACGGAGAGAGACAGCACGTTGGAGTCGGTGGATACAAGCTTGTGTCAGGGGCTGACTTTGACTAGATCGCAGCGAGGGGACTGTTCTGCTACGCACGAAACCCCGACCCACAAGCAGGTCGTCTGCGAATGATTTAGCACCAGGTGCCCCACGATGCGCTGCGCTGCGCTGCGCTCCGGGCGAGAGGCGGCCCCCCTTCACGGCCGCTCTCTGCCCCCGGCACGAACGGCCCTCCGCTAGGCGAGGGGAGAGGGCGCGGGCCCGGCCATCCGTGGCCCGCCGAGGCTCCTCGGCGCTGCGGTATCGTCATATCTAGGGGGGAGTCTGACTTCGAGGCGTTCCTTCAGCATGGCATAGATGGTAGCTTCGCCCCATTGGCTCCTGAGCCAAGCGCATACACCACAGGTCTGAACCTGCGGGTCCTCTGGAACTGAGCAGGGTTGCTATGGCGACAAGCCCTCATCCGTTGGGGAAAACGAAGCTGTCTCACGAGGGTCTACAGCCAGCTCACGTTTCCCATGCGCGTGGGTGAACGATCCAACGCTGGGTGAGTTCTGCTTCACAGAGATCTGAAGAGCCGCCACCGAAGGGTCGCTATGAGCGCTTGGCCGCCACAAGAGTTATCCCTGCGGTAACTTTTCTGATACCTCCTGCTTAACCCCAAAGGTCAGAAGGATCGTGAGGCCCCGCTTTCACGGTCTGTATTCATCCTGAAAATCAAGATCAAGTGAGCTTTTGCTCTTCTGCTCCACGGGAGGTTTCTGTCCTCCCTGAGCTTGCCTTAGGACGCCTGCGTTACGGTTTGACAGGTGTACCGCCTCAGTCCAACTCCCCACCCGACGCTGTCCCCGGAGCGGGTCGCGCCAGAAGCGAGAGCCCCTGGGGGCTCGGGGCTCGCCCCCCCCACTCACCGGGTCAGTGAAAGAACGATCAGAGTAGTGGTATTTCACCGGCGGCCCGCACCGGCCCGGGGGTGGACCCGCCGACCCGGGGGACCCCTCGCCGGGATCCCGGGACGGGACCCCGGGGGCCTCCCACTTACTGTACACCTCTCATGTCTCTTCACCGTGCCAGACTAGAGTCCAGCTCCACAGGGTCTCCTTCCCCCGTTGATGCCGCCAAGCCCGGTCCCTTGGCTGTGCTTTCGAGCCACAGTCGGCAGGGCCAGTGGGAATCCCGCATCCGTTCGTGCGCCTCCCTGATCAGAGGGCGAGGCGCTTGGCTGCCCTCAGAGAGTCATCGTGCTCCCGCCTTCAGCCGCGCTTCACTGAAGCTGGGGTCATCCACGGGAAGGGCCCGGCTCGCGTCCAGAGCCGCCGCCGCCGCCGGCCCCCGGTTCCCTGGCACCCGCCCCCGCCTGGACGCCCCGCGACTCGGAACCCCCTGGCATCGGTTCCCCGCGGTGGCGGGGGGGCAGAGGAGCGAGGGGGGGGCGGGAGTCGAGCGATGCACCGCTAAGAGCTGTCCGAGATTATCCCGTTTCGGGAAAGCGGGCTCACGGGTGAGGGGAACGGGCTCCACAGGCGTCCGGGGAGCAGAACGCGACGCGGGGAGGTGGGGGGCCCCGGGCCCCGCAACGAGGTCGACAAGACGGGAAGGAAGCGGACGGGGCTGCGGGGGGTCTAGGGTCTGCTGGAGAAGACAGGCGGCTCCGAGGACGGCCGGAGCCGGCGACCACCCCAGAACTCCGCCCCGAAGGAGGTGACAGGCAGGCAGAGAAGCCTTCTGACCCCAGCGCGGAAAGGGCGAGGGGCCAAACCGCGAGCGGGAACGCGCCCCCCCCCCCACGAGAGGACCGCCACGCGGGGGGGCTAGGCGACCTGACCGAACCAAAAAGCGTCACCCCCAAACTTTTCCCCCTCTCGGGCGGGAGATCGGTGGGAGCCGCACGACCGTCACGGGCGGAGGGCACAGGGGAGGGCAGAGGGGACGACTGCCGCGAGCCAGAGAAGGCCCCTCCACGCCACCCACGCGAGCACGCTCGAAGCCTGGCGGAGACCCCCAACCTTAGCCACGGGGCCGAGAGGATCAGAGAACTAGGACGCAGCGGCGGGGCGACCCGGCGAGAACTCGCAAGGAGTAACAGCACACGCGCGGCCCCCGTGGGTGCGCGGCCCCCAGGCACTCCGGAAAGCCCTCGCGAGCTTCCACGCACCTTCTGAAAGGCAGAGGAGCCACACGGCCTTCTCGCCCCAACGGGGGTGAGGAGCAAAGGGAGCCCGGGAGCCGACGCCCACCGACCACGGGCACCTCGAATCTTACCCGGGCGAGCCCGACCACGGGCACGCATCGCGAGAAGGCAGCGGCAGGGGGGGAAGAGCGAGTCAGCCAAGCCGATCGCGTCACGCGAGGCGGCAACGGCGACACGCGAACTCCGCCACCCCCTGACAGAGTCGGCCCTGAGAGCAGGGCCCGGTCCGCTACAACAGGGCCGGAACCTCCCTCGCCCCCCTCCTCCACGGCCCATGGGTGGGAGGGGAAAGCCCGGAACAAGTCGTCATCGACTGCCCCACGGCCCTCCCTCGCGGGACCAGGGTCACCACATCGATCGGAGGAAAGCGCCCACGGAGCGGGAGGCAACCCCAAAGCGCGGAACGCCGCCGGGAACGACGGCCACACCGCAACCACGACCGAGGAGCCGCGGATTTCAGACCGGCCAAGGCTCCGGGCCAAGGCCGTGGGCAGAGCGGGAAAGCTACCTGCCCGTGCCAGGGCTCGCCAGGAGGCGCGGGATCCTCCGGCTCGGTCTCTCATCGCCAACAGTGAGCAGAGCACCGCGCCCTGATCGTCTGCAGGCGCAAGCGTGCCCCGATCCCCCCCCTCCCGCAAACCACGCGTCCAGAGACCGGGGGAAGATCAGGATGTGGCGCCGAGGCCGCGGAAGTCCTCCCGGCGTCGCCTCAGCATTCTTCACCCCATAGGACTTCCAGACTCCCAGCAGCTCCGCGGAACAAACGGGGCTACCGCTTCGGCCGCCGGGGTGCCCCACCCCGCCCACAACCCGCCAGGAGCCCCGGAAGGGGGACGTTACGGCGTCCCTTCCGACGCGGCTCCTCCAGAGACCAGGTCCGAGTTTTCGCCCTTCTTTCCTCCTCTCTTCTCAGCAGATCTTTTAACACTATTGAGCCATCCCTGAAGGAATGGGGCACAACAATATATTCAGCGGAGGGGCGCAGAACGATTATAAACCATCGGGCACATAAAAAGCCAGGGGGCCCTTGCTTGCATTATTGGAAAAGTAAATTGTAAACCGAATGTTATTTTCTTTTACTGTTTTTTTTTTGGAGTGATTTTCAATAGACTTTCTTGGAGGGGGGTTGGTTGGTTTTCTTTTCGGCAGTTGTGCCAAAGGCGTCTATGTCAATATGTTGTTTTTCAAATTACACGTTATTCAGCCCCTCCCCAATTAAGGAGAATACCCTCAACACCCAATTCTTTGCCAATTCCTAAAGGGCTGCTTTGAACATTTTGCAACATGTGGGATTTTCCCCTTAGTATTGTATTGCTGGGTCAAAGGGTCAAACTGGTGTTATTACTCTTTGAGCAGAGTTCCAAATTGCTCTCCAGAATGGCTGAATCAGTTCCCACCTCCACCAATAGTGCATTACTTTCCTGACCCTCCCACAACTTCACCAACTTTGCTGGGGTTTTTTATAGGATTCTATCTAGCATGAATTTCTTCATTTGAAAACTGCCTGTTCATTTTTATCTTATAAGGAGGGCTGTATAAATACTTTGAAGAGTTTGGCATAAACGCCTTGCAACTACGAAGGCTATTCTAGCGAAGTCATGTGTGATGCTACAAACCGCAGCATCCGGTGCATTGCTTTCATGCCGCAATCCTACAGATCAAATTATTTTTTACTTTTCATATACATATACATGTCTAACTCCCTCATTGAATAATCTTCTCTGAAGCCTAATTTGTAAGTCATTTCCTTTATTGCCACCCATTTAAACAATTCTGTGTTTTGTCTCACCAGAACTGCGTGTATTGCTATTTTTCCTTTTTCTTCCTCTTTTGCTTGGTAAAAGTTATTACGCTCTTTCTCATTTCATGTAAAACAGAAAGTGTTTCAAGCAATGTTGTTTGGCGAATTACCCAAATTGTCTTCAATACTTTGTTCAAATAGATCACAATAGTATTTGTCCAATATAACCCCGATTCCTTAATGTGTTCTATGTTGGACTTTGGTCACTCTTCTCTAGGCTATCATTTTATAAGGAGAGCTGAATGAATCCTTTGAAGAGTTCGGCATCTACGAATGATATTCTAGAGAAGTCATGTGCGATGCTAAGAACTGCAGCATTCTGTGTGGCGCTTTCATGGCTCAATGCAATAAATCAAACCATTTTACACTTTTCATATAGATATACACATTCAACTCCTTCAATTAGTAGTATTCTCTGATTCCTAGTTCTTTGATGCCTAATTTATAAGTAATTTCCTTTATTGTCAGGTTGTGTTTTAATCCTTGAAGTTTTAACACTTATGCGTTTTTCCCCCCAAAATCTACGGGTATTGCTATTTCTCCCTTTTCTACCTCTTTTGCTTGGTCAACGTGATTACGCTCTTTCTCATTTTATGTAAAAGAAAAAATGTTCAAGCAGTTTTGGTTGACAAATTAACCAAATTGGCCTAAATTACTTATTTCAATTGGAGCACAATAGTATTTGCTTCCTACAAACATGATTCCTAAATGTGTTCTACATTGGACTTTGGTCACTCTTCTCTATGCTATCATCTTATAAGGAGAGCTGTATAAATACTTTGAAGAGTTCAGCATAAACACCCTGCATCCATGAAGGACATTCTAGTGAAGTCATGTGTGATGCTACGAACCACAGCATCCGGTACATCGCTTTCATGCCGAAATCCTACAGATCAAATCATTTTTCACTTTTCATATACATATCCATATCTAACTCCCTCAATGAATAGTCTTCTCTGATTCCTAGTTCTTTGAAGCCTAATTTGTAAGTCATTTCCTTTATTGCCACCCATTTAAACAGTTATGTGTTTTGTTTCACTAAAACTGCGTGTATTGCTATTTTTCCTTTTTCTTCCTCTTTTTGTTTGGTAAAAGTTATTACGCTCTTTCTCATTTCATGTAAAACAGAAAGTGTTTCAAGTAGTGTTGTTTGGCGAATTACCCAAATTGTCTTCAATTACTTTGTTCAAATAGAGCATAATAGTATTTGTCTAATATAACCACGATTCCTTAATGTGTTCTGTGTTGGACTTTGGTCACTCTTCTCTAGGCTATCACCTTATAAGGAGAGCTGAATGAATCCTTTGAAGAGTTCGGCATAAACACCCTGCATCTACAAAAGATATTCTACTGAAGTCACTTGAGATGCTAAGAACAGCAGCTTCCTGTGTGTTGCTTTCATGCCACAATCCTACAGTTCAAATCATTTCTCACTTTTCATATAAGATGGATCATTTCTGGTTTTGAATACAAATTCTCACTGTTACACAAACACCGTAAAGCTGCTTAATGAATGCATGTATTCAATGACATGACTCTCAAGCAAGATTGAAGCCTAATGTCTAATGAATGATTTTTTGGTATATTTATCCTAGACCTTTGATCTCCTTTCTTTCCTAAAATCATAAAGGAAGCAATAAGAAAAACACAAAGAATTGATGGTCAGTGACTGCCTTACCTCAAGGTTTTGAGTCTAGAGTGATTTGAATTAGTATGTAGAGTGTCTTCTTCTGATCATACTAGAGTTGTGACATAGTACATATAAGACCTATTATAACAAATTTCCCTTTCCAATATTCCCCCAAAACCCCAAAATGTGGATTCTTTGGTTTATCCCCATTGTTATTGTTCAGCCCGTTTTTCAGGCAAGTCCTAATTTTTGTGACCCACTTTGGGGTTTTGTTGGCAAATAATTGAGTTTTGCCATTTCCTTCTCCAACTCATTTCACAGATGAGGATACTGATGCTAACAGGATAAAGTGACTTGCCTAGGGTCACACAGTCAGTAGGTGTCTGAAACCAGATTTGGACTCAAGAAAAGGAATCTTTCTGACTTCTGGCTATGTATTCTATTCACTGTGCCATTTAGCTGTCCATATTCTTTCATACCATCATGTTATAAGCTAATTTGTCTCATTTAATGTGAGCAAAATGGCTCACAAAAGAACTAAAGGTTTTTTTTCATGACCTAGAGTATTTAAATTTTTTTAAATTTAATGCAAAGAGGTTAAGAGACTTCCCCAAGGTCACACAGCCAGACAATTATTATGTGTCTGAGACTGAATTTGAACTCAGGTCTTCTTGACTTCAGGGCCAGTTCTCTAGCCATGGTGCCACCTAGTTGCCCCCAACTTAGAGGATTAGCAACAATGACTTTTCAAAACTAACATGTTTTGTAACTGTGTATTGGGATAAGTGGAAGGAATATGTAATCAATAATTTGTTAGATGAAATTTATTCAAGTGCTTAATACAACCCATATTCTAGGATCTGAAAGTTCTGTATTACCTTGTCTTTTGAGAAGTTTCTTTAGCCAACTTTAAATTGAAAAAAAATTTCTTTATAAAAACTGACATCTCTGCTTACCTGATAGGGATAATTTTTCAAGTTAATAATGTCATCAAGAGCCAGGTACCATGCCAGTTCAACATGAGGGTGCATGACTGCTAAGTGTGAGAAGTTAGAATGTAAAGATAATGACAATAATTAGTTAATGGAGAGGGGGAATCAGTATTGATTCAATAGGTTCATATTTCATGGTCTACAAGCACCAAGCAGATTATGTTTGACCATGATGACCTCTTTTAAATGCCCTGTTTATATTGACCTAGATACCATTCAGTGATGATGACCTAGCCATGATTGTGTACTAAGATGGAAGAGAAAGAAGAAAAGAGTGGACAAATAAATGGGTTTGACTTAATTATATTAATTAGGTCTTCAGTGATGCTGAATAATAGTTTTCCTGGAGGATAAATGTTAAAGTGTAAGATTTATTAAATTAATTTCTGATTAATGATGTGAAAGCATATTTCCTTATTTACCGTACCCAAAGATTCTTGTTAGTTGTAATCTGGTAAAGCCTAGGGACACCTCAGAACTGATTCTGTTTCGAAAATACACAAAATAAGACATATAAGATGATGAAAAATGTAACCTATTGAAATGTAGTTACCAAAATGCTAAAAAAAAAATTATTGATTAAGAATGATTAAGTCATTCAGGTGAAAAACCCTTGCTCTAAGATTATATCTGCTCCTTACAAAGAATTAGAAAATGCTGCTCTCTGCATCCAGAATATCACAAAACAAGAAGTCAGTAGAGCTAAGATGTGAAAAGACCTATCCAGTTTAACTGAATTCAGAACCATTTTATTCAGACATGTTTCTTACTATTTGGAAATAAGTTATATTTGGGATTGAACAAGGAGAGTATTTTTACAAAAATGATTTTATAGCTGAGCTATGTTCAATTGAGGTACTGAACTTTAAGATTTCTATCAACACTTGTATCTTTGGGGAGGCATTATGCATAAGAACCTTTACAAAGTCACACTTTCCAAAACTTTGTAAAGAATGTCCTTTTCCCCTCCCAATGGGAATTTACCTATAGTCAGGAGTTTTGACTTCTTCCCCCCCCCCCCCCTATCATTCATGTGATGACTCGTGGCCACAGGATTCAGATTAGCTAAAGATTAAAAAAAGCTTAAGAAAAATAAGTTGTGATAGCAGGAAAAGTCGTCTGTTGTCTCCATTTTTACAAATCAATCTCTTTGAACCTCAGCTCTCTAACCCAGTGATGATGATGATGATGATGATGATGATGACAGTGATGAGGAAAAGAAAGAAGAGGAAGATAATATTATCACTCTTCCTTTATCACAAGATAGCATCATAAACACAATGGAACCTAATTCATTACAACATTTAAATCTTGCTGTTTTGAATATTCATTCAAATCCCTTCATATTGATTGTATAGGTAAGGACTGGCACCCCCCATCTGTTTTTCTAAGTGTTTTCTCTACATACTTAAACTATTGTTTTGGCTTTCCTTGCTCCTAAAGTACACAACTCTCTACTTCTCCAGACACCACTTCCTTTTCTTTTTTTTTAATTGTCATTATTCAATGGCATAATGAAAAATAGCTGTACACCCAAATGATGATGGCAAAGAAATAAGAACTAATTTAAAATCCCTTCAATTCTTATGATTGTGAAAATATTCTTTTATCTGAAAGAAATAGTTTGTAGACATGATCCCAAGTTCTGATTTTTCATTGAGCAATATTTCAGTTACAAATTTTTAGTAGTCACTTTTAGTTAATAAAGATTTCTTTTAAAATCTCATTGGTTCTGTATTTCCCCTGAAAACCTCACTAGAAAGATTGTCTTCCTTTATTATTTTCTCTTTGAAGTATACATTATTTCACACTAAAATATTTTCTGATATTGTGACATTATATGTGAAGGTTATATGAATTTTCTTGTAATGTATAATATTAAGGTCTGTGGTTATACCATGTCCTTGGCTGCATTGTAGGGAATGAGCTCATCAATCTCTGAATCCTTGAATATCCAAGGTTATTATTTGCTTTAAGAGTCTGTTTCAGTTTTCAAATCAAAGTTAAGGGGGAAAAAACTCTCAGTGATTTCAGTGACAAGTCATTTCAGGCCTCTGAGCCTGTCAGACGACCATGATGAAGGAACTCTCTGGATCATTTCCAAAGAGAGCTCCTGGAGATTTACAGGTAAGATGGGGACAAAGTTTAAAACCACAGTAAGAGCAGAAATAGAAAGCTTTGGATATAGGAATCATTGACACCATCTGCCATTGTCATGAGATGAATCAAACATCCTAATTAAGTATAAAGTAAGGGAAATATTTAAATATGAAAAATAACCCCACAGACTTACTAAAATTAATTAAGGTAATAGAGAAGAATCAACTGTAACAAAATATAGTTCCTTATTAAGTCAACAAATATTTATTACCTACTATGTACTAAGCACTATGCTAAGTTCTGGGAAGGAAAAGAAAGGTCAAAGACAATCCTTGCTCACAACCTAATGGGAGATACTCAAAAAACTAGGGATAAACAAGACATTTACTGAATAACCTGAGGATAATCAAAAAGAGAAGGCACCAGTATTAAATGGGATTGGGAAAACCTTTTTGTGGAAGGTGAAATTTTAATTGGAACTTGAAGGAAGGCAGGGTATCTCGGAGGCTGAGGTGAGGAGAGAGAGAATTCCAGACATGAGATCCAGGCAATTAAAATAAATGGAGTCAGAAGAGAGATTGTTTTGTATGAGAACAGGTCAGTAACAGAGGATCAGAGCATATGGAGAAAAGGAAGGTGGGAAAAGTCTGGAAAGGTACGTGTGGGAGCAGGATTAGGAGGGCTTTAAATACTAAACAGAGAATTTTATATTTGTCTTGGAGGTATAATAAGGAACCACTGAAGTTTATTAAAGGAGAGGGAAGCTTAAGATTAGTTTGATGACTTCTCTGTGGCCTTTTGAATAGTGTTTCAGGGCAAACTTTTTAAAATTAATTTTTATTAAAGATATTATTTGAGTTTTGCGATTTCCCCCCCAATCTTACTCCCCCCCCCCCACGGAAGGCAATCTGTCAGTCTTTGCTTTGTTTCCATTTTGTACCTTGATCCAAATTGGGTGCAATGAGAGAGAAATAATATCCTTAGAGAATAGACAAGAAGTCTAAGAGGTAACAAGATCAGACAATAAGATATCTGCTTTTTTCTAAATTAAAGGGAATAGTCCCTGAACTTTGTTCACTCCACAGCTCCTTAACTGGATACAGATGGCACTCTCCTTTGCAGACAACCCAAAATTGTTCCTGATTGTTGCACTGGTGGAATGAGCAAGTCCCTCAAGGTTGAGCATCACTCCCATGTTGCTGTTAGGGTATACAGTGTTTTTCTGGTTCTGCTCATCTCACTCAGCATCAGTTCATGCAAATCCCTCCAGGCTTCTCAGGGCAAACTGTTTGAGAATAATTCATGTCTAGACTAAACAAATATTTTATAGTTTAGATGAAAAAAAGAAACAAATGAAAGCAAAAAGGAGTTGAAGATCTTGCAAACAGTAGCTAAAAAAGAGAGGAATGGCCTAAAGAAAAAGTGGGTGACCTGAGAATGGAAAATTCAAGAAAAGGAAACTCTGCCTTTGTCCCCAGTGATATGCTCAAGGGCTGAGCTAAGGAGAATCCATACTGGCTGTAGTGTTTAAAGATTCTTCTCCAAACATTTGGAGATCCCCAAAGATTCATTTATTATTGGGATAAAATGGATGACCTCACCATGCCTTTTTCCTGGGACCTGCTTGGAAGCAATGTTTGGGTTGGTGAGCATTCTGCGAACAATCACTATATAATACATGAGGCAAGACTTCTCAACAAGGACTAGACCCCTATAAAACCCATCTCAGTTTTCTTTCCCAGAAAATGAACTATCCCAGACACTTGAATGTAGGGATGATGATGATGATGATGATGATGATCCCAGCTAGGGAAGAGTGACGTGGCAGGTTTGACAAGAATCCCTTGACTTCTTTTTTATCTAGGCAGCCAGGTGGTACAGTAGAGCATTGATCAATGAATCAGGAAGACCTGAGTTTCATGATCCTGGACAAGTCACTTAACCTTTCCCTTAGTTACCTCATTTATAAAATGTGGATTAATAATAGTAGTTACTTTCCAGGGTTTTTATGAGGACAAAATGACATATTTTAAAGTGCTTAGCAAAACTTAAAACATTATATAATGGCTATTATTATTGTTCTCTAAATGTCTCAGATTGCCCCTTACCCCAGCAGTCATTTGATAACAATCTTTGCCATCTCCAGTCCTACTCCCTTCTCTTTCTCCCCTTCCCCAGCTTCTTACTCCCATTTACTTGGCTCATCCTTGACCAGTCATTGTATAATCTGCTCTGGACCCAGCTCTGGACCTTGGCCACCTATGGGTTAGGAGACGCCTGGGGGTGTGAACCCGCCCACATGGGTGCTGGGAACGCCCCAGTAACAGGAGTGGCTCCGCCCATGAGGGAGGAACAGGGGAGGAGCTCGGGGGAGGAACAGAAGACTAGATAAGGGAGGGGACTGGGGAAGAGGAGAGGCTTTTTTCACTGCTATGTAAGGAATAAAGACCTGCTTGTTAGACTGCAACCGGGTGTTCTGTCCAGTTATTGCCCTCCTTCCCCAAAGGAGGGTCCGTGCGTCCGAAGACCCACGGGTCCGTGACGTGCGAAGACCGGGGAAAGGTATGTATCCAGGCGAAGGCTCGGGATAGGTCCCAGAGCAGCTGGCGGCCCAAACAGGGACCAAGGGAATTTCCGCCTGGCCTCCCTTAACGGGGAGAAGAGCTGGACAGCCTCAGATTAACTTGAGATTAATCTGGGATGAAGTTATGGGGCAGGGAATGGGTTTTTCCCTGATTAGACCCGAAGAAAAGGCAGTTCTAGCTTGTCAGTTATATAAATTAGGCAAGCAGCATCAATTTAAGCCACATATTAAGCAGTGCCGTGAATTTGTAGATAAGGTGTGGGAGTTCTCCCCTTGGTTAGAACATTCAGGGATTACCAAAGAGAACTGGGAGACAGTTGGGCAACAGTTGGCTTCTTTTGATGAGTCATGCCCTGGAATCCTAACTCACCAGGACTTCTCCTTTTATTCTCTCATAAATACAATGTTACAGGGGGGTCCTCGTCCCTGTGGGCGAGAAACAATTGGCACACAAGTGGGAGAATCATTAGGAGAATCTTCTGAGGAGGAGGGTTGTAATAATCCTCCTCCGATTTATCCTTGGGCAGAACTTAGAGAAACTTATAAGAAACATAATAAATATGGAGTTGGGGAAGAAGAAGGAGGAAGTAGCTATTTGGAGGACAGAGCAAGAGCTAGGAAGAATATGGAGGAAGTTAGAATCAGGGTTGTGGCGCAGCAGAAATTAAGACCCAGGACTGTGGCGCAGCAAAAATTGAGAAAGGAGGAAGTGTTTAGGCCACTTAATGTCATCTACCACCCCTATTTTGGGGGTGGGAGGCCACCAAGGGGCTAGAAAAGCAGAGCGTCATTTAAGATGGAGTTATGAAGGACAAAGTGGTTTTATTCATCCCTTAAAGATTACGGGACTAGGCTCTGCCCTGTGGGGTAGAGATCTGTTACATCAGTTACAATTGTATCTTACCACCCCTGAACATTTGGCAACAAACTCCTAGGGGCTACTGTTATGGTGAGCTGCCCAAAGATTACTTGGAGGAGTGATAACCCTGTGTGGGTGGAACAGTGGCCCCTTTCTACGGAGAAGCTCACCGCATTAAAAGATAGTAGTTTGAAACATTAGGTTAGGAAAAATTTTCTTGTTCTGAGGTAAGCCAGCATAGAAATTATTAGCATATACAGGATTTTAAAATATTTTTAACAACTTTTTTTCCTGTTAATTGATGAACTTGCCTAATTCATCATGAAAATTCTTCAATCATCCTGTATCAATAAGTACTTTATTATGTTTTTTGGTTATTTGCTATTTTACTGTTACTGATACAGCATGTCCAAAGCATCTAGAAAACAGCATTATATAAGAAAACAAAGTTATCCAATTCCTTGTTTTTTTTCCCCAGAGGATAGGAAAAGATCAGAATGCAAATTTAGACTAGAATAGAACCAGACCAGTGCTCCACCATTTGCCCTGTTTGTTCAACCCTTGGTAGGACTCTGATTTTATGAATCCTTTTCAGATTTGCCTTGGCATAAAATAATACTGTCACATAGCAATCACGTTTATAGAATTACTGTACCTCTAGGGCTTGTGAAGGCTAAGACTTATTTTGGCAAAATCACCCAGAAAATGTTATTTCCAAAACAGGTTTTGGACCTTTCAAAAACAAGAGCTTTATCTGGGTGCTATCAAATCCAACTTAGAAGTCATTCTAACTAGCTGAATTCTCTTTTTATAAACATTTTCTACCTTCCTAAACTAATCTCTCACTATTTGAGCAGTTTTTTTTTCATATATTTGCTAAGTCAACCTTTCATATTTTTGTATCTGCAATATATAATCAAAGAGTGCTACTTTATTCTTAAATTAAAGTGGTTCTGTTGCTACTGTCCTATGGAAGGGGAAGTGTGTCTACTGTGGTAGCAAGCATTCACCCTCATTTTTTGGGGGGGGGATGAGTCATAGTTTTTACAGCCTAGCTGTTGCACTTTATGCTTTAAATTTTATAGCTGTCTTTAGATATAAAGGTCACAAATGTTTTTTTTTCTATATCTCAGTGAATATATGTGTACCTCTATGGTTCCATCACAACTTCCATAATATCTGTAGAGAAAATGAGTTCCATGAATTATGGCACTATACCTGTGATGATCCAGTCAGGGGAATCATTGAGATTTCTTTCAAGAACTGTGAAACTAATACATCTAACTATTTTTGGAGATAAATATTTTCAACACAAATCATCTCTACACAATTATTTGATTAAATTTATAATTTTACCCTATAGATTTAAAACATCTCAAAGGTTTTGTTATGTTTTGATTTCATCTAATCTGAAAGAAATGGATTGTTTTATATTATTAAATTGCTTTAGAAAAAAAAATTTCAAAGCCTGTCAATCAGGTATCAGTTTACTGTATTACCTCAGGGAATGGCCAATAGTCCAACTATGTGCCAAGCATATGTTGCAGCTATTGTCACTGGGAAACCTTCAGTACAGTCTGAGGATATGCTTCAGAATCTGCATAGTTCAATGTTTACTCCTCCTGATAACTGAGGACTTCAAAGGAAAATTAGCAACCACAGTCCTGAGTTTCCCAACTCAGCAGGGTGAGAAGAGTGAAGTCTTTAGAGCCCCCCCTGCCCCCACCATCCAGGATCTGCTCCCCTGGGGTCAGTGCAGGCCACTTGGTCAGAGCTCCCATTCAGCCCATCTCCTGAGTCTGCAGAAAGAAACCCTGTAAGTGCTTCAGCCTGCCCCTCAGCATTTGTTTTTCTTCCTGAGAAGATTTGGTCATTTGTGCCCAGAGATGCTCTGTCCTTGACTGTAGTTCCCTTCAAGGAGAGGGAGCTTCAATTCTCCAGAGGAGAGTAAGTTGCCCTCACCTGGCTCATGACCTTGGGCAGGGCTATTCCAGGACCCTAGCCCACATTCTCCATCTTCACATATGAATGTGGGTTGTGCAATGGCTCCCCAAGGCTCACTTGGGCACTGCTGCCTTGTTCTCATGGCTACTAAGCAAGCCACGGAGCTAGAAGAATTAACAAAAGAAATGCCCCTTGGGTAAATATGGGCTTCAAGTGGCTCCTCATAAGATACAAGATACTAGCCCTTATCAATACCTTGGTCACACCCTTAGTGAAGGGAGGGCATCTAGAATACCCCCAAAGGTGAATTTAGAGAAATGTAGTACCCTTAATGATTTCCAGAAACTTATTGGTTCCATACAATGGATACGTTCTACAGTTCCTATTCCTGATGATTTGATGTATCCTCTTTACGATATCCTGAAAGGAGATTCCACATTGACCTCACCCCGGTATTGGACCCCACAAGCCAAAGAGGCCATGACACAGATTTTGTCCAGGTGTCATGAGTCTATAGTTCAATTTGATCCTGAGCAACCTATATTTGCTACCATTTTAAATCAAAGGTCACATATTGGTTGTCTCTATCAAAAGAATGGCAATATTTCCAGAGAAGTAAAAGAAGCATCCCTTGTAAATTTACGATGCTGGCCAATTTATTCCTAGCTATGTCTGATCATTGTCTTTGTATGTTTGGAAAATATCCTGTTTTAAATATTTGTGCTTCTGAAGGTGCTCTTTGTTATTTTACTGACTCTATCCCTGAATGGGCTGATAGCACATCTTTTAACCTGTTTTTCCACTTGTGGAGTTCCTACAGCCATAAAAACAGATAATGGCCCTGCATATTCTTCCAAGGCGTTTGCAAACTTTTGTCAAGAATTTTCCATTTTACACAAAACTGGAATTCCATATAATCCCACTGGTCAGGCCATAGTTGAACGTGCTAACCGCACCCTTAAAACCCTCCTCATTAAACAAAAAGGGGGAGTCAGTGGTCGTGGCCGCCTTATATATACACAATTAGCACAGGCCGTATACACCATGAATTTTCTTCAATTGAGAGATGATGGTACCTCCCCAGCTTTGCGTTTTTTCGCAGGAACTTCACGAACACTCCACACACACGCAACTAGCCATCCCTCTCCCTGCCCAATAGGCAACCGAGTACTGTGGAAAAGCCCAGATGGCCAATGGCATGGCCCAGGCTCGGTAATTATAAATGGACAAGGGTATCTTTGTATTCAACCAGATCCAAATCCGGATGGCAAAGAAATGGAGAAACCAGTTTGGGCTCCAACCAAGTGGGTCAGAGACCTCGGAGCAAAAGCGTGAGGTGATTGATCTTGCTTTCAATATCATAAATTTTGCTTTCTCACTTTATGAGGAATTCCAAATTCAGGATCTTTACCAACGACAAGGATATTTGGCATCTGTATTGCAGAACTTCTTGACCCAGCAATCATCCATGTGGACCACCCAAAATCATATAAATTGGGCACTTCAAAAGGAAATAGATGCTTTGGCCCCTGTAGTAGTTTACATTGGGAATGAGCTTGCTTACCATGAATTGATAACCCAAATTCCTTGTCACTATAGATATAAACCATTGTGTGTCACTCCATTACAGGTAAATCTTACCAACTCTTCTTTTGTTGGTTCATGGCTTTGGATATGGGCTGCATTACAGGGTGCACTACTATCTCATAATGCTTCATCAGACATTCATCAGTTAGCCTTATTGCTTCAAGAACTGAGAAATATTTCGACTGATTTTTCAAATCATCAAACTGCTGCCTTTAATATTGCTAATTATCTCAAGCATTTACAATTTTTACAGTGGTTATTCAGCTGGATAGGTCCTGTTGCCATATTATTTCTCCTTTGTATTTTTGGCCCCTTCTTGATACGATTTTTAATATCCCTAATGAAGACTGCCTTGATCAACATCAAGGCAGATACCATGTCTCTTATTCATCGCACTCCTCGTTCAGCACCAATATAAATATTTATTATCCACCGTTTTGCATCTCATCTTTCCTGGTGAAAGCGACTTCAGGCAGCGCTTTCTCTAAGGATTGAGGCCTTCTGCCAGAACTGTCCTATATTACTGCAAAATAGGAAGAAGAATGCACATCACCAGTGCTTGTACTTATAACTACATTTTTTGTGTGCTAGAATGGTTAATATTATATTTTATAGTTATTTAAGAATGCATTCAAATTTTATATTAATTGGTTATTTAAAAATTCTTAATAAATTTATATAAGAGGTTCCTCAAGACATTCTAATTGATTCTAAAAGTTATTTTTTCTTGACCGGTCTTATGTGTAGTTAAACTTCAATGAGACATTTTCACATCTCTCTACTGGCCTGGAGGGATAGGAAAATGTTCCTATATTCTGGGATTGATGCCGGCCAGGGCATCAATCACAGCTTGGTTAAAAATGATTGTTTTCTGTGAGTTCGTACATATGTCTGTGTATGTGTGCTTAATTCAGATCTGAAATAATTTTATTATTATAGGATATTAAGACTATGATTATTTCTATCCTGCCTCTTTTGCTACATATGCTTGCTGCAAAAATACGCTATCAAAGGCTGACCCTCGTGCTCTTCTCCAGAATCCCAGAGAACGACCAAAAATGGACACTACCCCTGTCTAAACAAAAAGGGGGAATTGCTCTGGACCCAGCTCTGGACCTTGGCCACCTATGGGTTAGGAGACGCCTGGGTGTGTGAACCCGCCCACATGGGTGCTGGGAACGCCCCAGTAACAGGAGTGGCTCCGCCCATGAGGGAGGAACAGGGGAGGAGCTCGGGGGAGGAACAGAAGACTAGATAAGGGAGGGGACTGGGGAAGAGGAGAGGCTTTTTTCACTGCTATGTAAGGAATAAAGACCTGCTTGTTAGACTGCAACCGGGTGTTCTGTCCAGTTATTGCCCTCCTTCCCCAAAGGAGGGTCCGTGCGTCCGAAGACCCACGGGTCCGTGACGTGCGAAGACCGGGGAAAGGTATGTATCCAGGCGAAGGCTCGGGATAGGTCCCAGAGCAATAATCAAAGAGTATCATCATGCTGTTTAGCATGGCCTTTTCTAGGAAAAAGGTCACCTGTAAGGAAATCATTCAACTTCAAAGATCTTGTAGTAACAACTGTGATACAATATCTTGTGCCTGTTTTTCACAAAGACAATTATTCTCTCTTATGAAAAGGTCAATAGGCAGAAACATTTAACCAATTAACCACTTTCTGAGATGTGCACTATTTTTCTTGAAAAGATTTGGGGACTTCCCTTAGAAGAAGCAGGGAATTCATTGGTTTTTCAAAAAAAAAAACAGTCTGAGAATTCAATCTAGTGTTTATTAAAGGAGAAAAAAATACTTGAGGGTAGACCTAAGAGATCTGCCTACTTAAAATGATCATTCTACCATTTTGATCTTAATTCTGTCACTCTTGTTAAGGACTTTCTGAGGAAAAAAGCCAAGCCATATTGGCCTCTGATTGAGATGAATGAGTTCCTTAGTGGAGTCAACATTTTATTAGTGTCTGCTAGCTGCTATTCCCTAAGGCAGATTTGTTATAAACTAAAGTTTAAAGTTACTACCCATTGGGAAAAAATAGGGTTCCCAGTATCTGTAGAGTCCCCTCCCTCAGAGACTCTAGGAAAGAAAAGGAAAGCCTAGTAAAAACATGCAATTGATCTGGCTTGGGAAGACAGCTTCCAGGAGCCAAATAGTGCTAGTATGACTTATTTCTTCTTAGAAAATAGCCTAAAAAAATCAGAGCAGGTGTTGGAATTTTCATCTGAGGAAAGAAATAATCAAACAACTAATTCATCTAGAAAATGGTATGGAAGAAAGCCAGGGGACAGTATTTAGGCAATCTTGTTTTCAGAATTTTTAATTTAAATTTATTTTTATTAAAGATATTACTTGAGTTTTACAGTTTTTCCCCCAATCTTGCTTCCCTCCCCCCAAGAAAGCACTCTGTCAGTCTTTACTTTGTTTCCATGTTGTACCTTGATCCAAATTGGGTGTGATGAGAGAGAAATCATATCCTTAAAGAGAAGTCTAAGAGGTAACAAGATCAGACAAGCTATCTGTTTTTTTTCTAAATTAAAGGGAATAGTCCTTGCACTTCGTTCAAACTCCACAGCTCCTTATCTGGATACAAATGGTACTCTTTTGCAGACAGCCCAAAATTGTTCCCGATTGTTGCACTGATGGAATGAGGAAGTCCTTCAAGGTTGAACATCACTCCCATGTTGCTGTTAGGGTGTACAGTGTTTTTCTGATTCTGCTCATCTCACTCAGCATCAGTTCATGCAAATCCCTCCAGGTTTCCCTGAAATCCCATCCCTCCTGGTGTCTAATAAAACAATAGTGTTCCATGACATACATATACCACAGTTTGCTAAGCCATTCCCCAATTGGACATTTACTGGATTTCCAATTCTTGGCCACCACAAACAGGGCTGCTATAAATATTTTTGTACCGGTAATTCTTTTACCCTTTTTCCTCATCTCTTCAGGGTATAGACCCAGTAGTGGTATTGCTGGGTCAAAGGGTATGCACATTTTTGTTTCCCTTTGGGCATAGTTCCAAATAGCTCTTCAGAAGGGTTGGATGAGTTCACAGCTCCACCAACAGTGTAATAGTGTCCCAGATTTCCCACATCCCTTCCAACAATGATCATTATTCTTCCTGGTCATACTGGCCAATCTGAGAGGTATGAGGTGGTACCTTAGAGAAGCTTTAATTTGCATTTCTTTAATGATTTAGAGCATTTTTCATATGGCTATGCATTACTTTGATCTTCTCATCTGTAAATTGTCTTTGCATATCCTTTGACCATTTGTCAATTGGGGAATGGCTTTTTGTTTTAAAAATATGACTCAGTTCTCTGTATATTTTAGAAATGAGTCCTTTGTCAGAATCATTAGTTGTAAAGATTGTTTCCCAATTTACTACATTTCTTTTGATCTTGGTTACAGTGGTTTATCTATGCAAAAGCTTTTTAATTTAACGTAATCAAAATCATCTAATTGGTTTTTGGTGATGTTCTCCAATTCTTCCTTAGTCATAAACAGTTCCCCTTTCCATAGATCTGAGTATTTGATCTTCTAATTTGCTTATAGTATTGTATTGTATGTCTGTGTCCTGTAACCATTTGGATCTTATCTTGGTAAAGGGTGTGAGGTGTTGGTCTAATCTGAGTTTCTTCCATACTAACTTCTGATTATCCTAGCAATTTTTATCAAAGAGGGAGTTTTTATCCCACTGGCCAGACTCTGGGTTTATAAAACAGCAGATTACTATAATCATCTCCTGCTTTTACACCTAGTCTATTCCACTGGTCCACCACTCTATTTCTTAGCCAATACCAAACAGTTTTGATGACTGATGCTTTATAATATAATTTTAGATTGGGTAGGGCTAAGCTACCTTCTTTTGCACTTTTTTTTAATTAAGCTCCTGGCAATTCTTGACATTTTATTTCTCCATATGAATTTACTTACAGTTTTTTTCTAACTTGTTAAAGTAATTTTTTGGAATTTTGATTGGTAGGGCACTAAACAGATAGTTTAGTTTTGGTAGAATTTTCATTTTTATTATATTAGCTCTACCTATCCATGAGCAGTTGATATTTGCCCAGTTATTTAAATGTAATTTAATTTGTGTGAGAATTGTTTTATAATTGTTTTCAAAAAGATTCTGAGTCTGTCTTGGCAAATAGACTCCCAAATATTTTATATTGTCTGAGGTTACTTTGAATGGGATTTCTCTTTCTAGCTCTTCCTGCTGTTTCTTGCTAGACATATATAGAAAAGTTGAGGATTTATGAGGGTTTATTTTATAACCTCCAACTTTGCTAAAATTGCTAATTGTTTCCAGTAGTTTTTAAGATGATTTCTTGGGATTCTCTAGGTAGACCATCATGTCATCTGCAAAGAGTGAGAGTTTTGTCTCTTCCTTCCCAATTCTAATTCCTTTAATTTCTTTTTCTTCTCTAATTGCTGCTGCTAACATTTCTAATACATTATTGAATAGTAGTGGTGATAATGGGCAACCTTGTTTCACCCCTGTTCTTATTGGGAATGCCTCTAGCCTCTCCCCATTGAATATAATGCTTCTTTATGGTTACAAATAGATACTGCTAATTATTCTAAGGAACAGTCCATTTATTCCTACACTCTCTAGTGTTTTTAATAGGAGTGGATGCTGTAGTTTGTCAAAGGCTTTTTCAGCATCTATTGATATGATCATATGATTTCGGATAGGCTTTTTGTTGATATAATTGAGTATACTAACAGTTTTCCTAATATTGAACCAGCCCTACATTCCTGGAATAAATTCTACTTGATCATAATGTATTATCCTAGTGATGACTTGTAATCATTTTGCTAAGATTTTATTTAGGATTTTTGCATCTATATTCATCAGGGAAATAGGTCTATAATTTTCTTTCTCTGTTTTAACTCTTCCTGGTTTAGGTAACAGTACCATATTGGTTTCATAGAAAGAGTTAGGCAGAGTTCCATCTTTCCCTATTTTTCCAAAGAGTTTATATAGGATTGGAACCAATTGTTCCTTAAATGTTTGGTAGAATTCACTTGTGAATCCATCAGACCCTGGAGATTTTTTTTAGGGGGTTCAGTAATGGCTTGTTGAATTTCTTTTTCTGAGATAGGGTTCTTTAGGTATTTAATCTCTTCTTCATTCAACCTGGGCAACTTATATTTTTGTAAATATTCATCCATTTCACTTAGATTATCAAATTTATTGGCATAGAGTTGGGAAAAATAATTTCAAATTATTTAATTTCCTCTTCATTGGTGGTGAGTTCACCTTTTTCATTTATGATACTAGCAATTTGGTTTTCTTCTTTCTATTTTTTAAATCAAATTGACCAGAGGTTTATCAATTTTATTGGTTTTTTCATAATACCAACTTTTGGTTTTATTTATTAATTCAATAGGTTTTGCTTTCAATTTTATTAATTTCTTCTTTAATTTTTAGAATTTCTAATTTTGTATTTAATTGGGGAATTTTGATTTTTTCTTTCTCTAATTTTATTAGTTGCATGCTTAGTTCATTGATTTCCTCTTTCTCCAATTTATTCATATAAGCATTTAGAGCTATAATATATCCTCTGAGAGTTGGTTTGAATGAATCCCTTAGGTTTTGGTATTCATTATTATCATTATCTAGGATAAAATGGTTAATTCTTTCTATAATTTGTTTTTTGGTCCACTCATTTTTTAAAATGAAGTTATTCAGTTTCCAATTTGTTCTTGGTCTATATCTCCTTGGTTCAGTATTGAATATGACTTTTATTGCATTGTGATCTGAGAAAGATGTATTCACTATTTTTGCCTTTCTGCAGTTGATTATTAGGTTTTTATGTCCTAGTACATGGTCAATTTTTGTATAAGTTCCATGTACTGCAGAGAAAAAGGTATATTCCTTTCTATCCCCATTCGGTTTCCTCCAATTAGTCTACCATATCTAATTTTTCTAACAATCTATTTAGCTCCCTAATTTCTTTCTTGTTTGTTTTATGATTTGATTTATCTAGATCTGATAGTGGGAGGTTGAGGTCTACCACTAGTAGAGTTTTGCTGTCTGTGTCTCCCTGTAGTTCTTTCAGCTTCTCCTCTACGAATTTGGGTGCTGTCCCACTGGTTGCACATATATTCAATATTGAAATGACTTTATTGTCTATGGTACCTTTTAGGAGGATAAAGTTTCCTTCCTTATCTCTTTTAACACTATGTATTTTTGCTGCTGCTTTGTCTGAGATAAGGATTGTTACCCCTGCTTATTTTACTTCAGCTTTAGCAAAATATATTTTGCTCCAACCTTTTACCTTTATATGTATCTCTCTGCTTCAAATGAGTTTCTTGTAAGCAGCATATTTTAGGATTCTGGTTTTTAATCCACTCTGCTATTTGCTTACGTTTTAAGGGAGAGTTCATCCCATTCACATTCAAGTTTATGATTGCTAATTCTTTATTGCCCTCCGTGCTATCTTCCCTCTGTTTGTATTTTCCCCTTTTCCCCCCTTTTATCCATATTCCCCAGTCTTTTGTTTCTGAAAACCACCCCCTTCAGCCCCTTCAGTGTGTTTGCCCTCCTATATCACACCCTCCCCTTTCTTTCCCCTTTCCCTTTTTCCCTTTTCCCTTCCCTTCCTTTTGTTATTTCCCCTTATTTCTCCCACTCCCCTTCCCTTTCTCCACCCCCCCTCCCCTTTTCCCCTTTTAATACTTGAAAGGTTAGATGTTTTATAAGTTAACTGAGTATGTGTAGGTTGACTTTAAGCCAAGTCTGATGAGAAGAAAATTCAGGTGTTTCTCCTCTGCTCCCTTGTTCCCCATTATTATCATAGGTTTTTTGGTACCTCTTAGTGTAACGAGATTTACCCCATTCAATCCCCTCCCTCCTCCAGTCTCTTTCCTTTCCCCCTTTTTAGCGAGGTAGTGTTTTTTTTGAGATCATTTTATCTAAGTCATAGAAAATTCTGAGTGTCTGTCCCTTCTAGTTCTGTATATTCTATCGAATAGAGTCAAAATTCCTGAGAGTTATTAGAGTCTTTCTCCCAAGTGGGTTTAATGCCAGTTACATCCCATTAGATAGTAGTCTCATGGATAGGTCATGAATGTCCATCATTTCTGGCTAGGTGTATTCTCTCTGTTTAAATTACATTTCTCAAGGTTTATGAGAATCTCTCTCCCCCACCCCCATGCTCGTATATAGCAAGTTTCAACTTACTGGATTGCATTTTTTTTCTTTTACCGCCCCCCTCTTTTTTTACCTTTTCATGTGTCTCTTGAACCTCCTGTTTGATATGCAAATTTTCTGTTTAGCTCTGGTCTTTTCATCAGAAATTTTTGGAATTCTTCCATTTCGTTAAATGTCCATCTTTGTGCCTGGAAGAGAAGGCTCAGCTTTTTGAGGAAAGTAGATGCTTGGCTGCATTCCAAGCTCACTTGCTCTTTGAAATATCTCATTCCAGGCCCTTCAATCCCTTAAGGTTGATGCAGCCAGGTCCTGCGTGATCCTTACTGTGGCTCTTTGATATTTAAATTTTTTCTTTCTGGCTGCTTGCAGGAGTTTCTCTTTCATCTGTTAGTTCTGCAGTTTGACCACAACATTCCTTGGTGTTTTCATTTTAGGTTTTTTTCCTGGTGGGGATTGATGTACTCTTTCAATAACTACTTTGCCCTCCGATTCCATGATATCAGGGCAGTTTTCCAGCACTAGATACTGTAATATTAAGTCCAGGCTTTTTTTCTCTTCAATGTTTTCAGGAAGTCCTATAATTTTCAGGTTGTCCCTTCTTGATCTATTCTCGAGGTCAGTAGTTTTGTTGATGAGGTATTTTACATTTGCTTCTATTTTTTCTATTTTTTGATTTTGTTTAACTGACTCTTGCTGTCTCATGGAGTCATTAATTTCTCTAGACTCCATTCTTTTTTGCGGGGAGGAGTTTTCTTCATTAACCTTTTTCAACTCCTTTTCTAATTGGTCAATTCTACTTTTGAAAGAGTTTTCCATTTGAGCAATCGAGGTATTGAGAGAATTAATTTCTTTTTGCATTTGCTCATTTGAGGATCTGAGAGAATTATTCTCATTTTGTAATTGTCCATTTGATGATCTGAGAGATTTATTCTCCTTTTGTGTTTGTCCAATTGTACTTTCTAAGGTTTTGTTTTCTTGTTGCAAGGTATTAATTGTCTCTCCCAAATTTTTAAGCTCCTTCCTTATTTCTTCAAGGAAGTCTTTCTGTGCTGGAGACCAGATTGTATTCTCCTCAGAGGTTCCAGGTCTCTCTGAGTTGGGGTATTTCCCTTCCAGGAATTTTTTCTATGGATCCACCTTTTTGCTGACCCTTCTTTTTTATGCTAAGACCTTGAGTTGGGGGGGAGCTGGTTCACCTGGGCTTGGGATCGCTAAACACTTTACTGAGTGCTGTTTCTCTGGCTGGCCAGTAGGAGGTGCTGGTTGCCCTCTCTGGAGTGTCTGTGACCTTGGTTGGGAGGCCTTCTCCCTTTGCCAGAAGGCAGGAGTTGGAACTACTGAATTCTTTTGCCTTCAATCAATGGTGGACTTTACCCTGGCCTGAGGTCATTTCTCAGCTGGGCTGGTTCTTCTGCTCACACACCTGGGCCTGAGGCAGAAGTAGTTTGCATTTGTTTGGGAAGAGGCCTCTGTGCAATGGAGGCTTGCCCTCAGAATTTCTCAGACCTGAGGAGCCTAGGGATGGTGTCTGCAGCTCTCCTGCACCAGAGCTCTACCCCCAGCCTGGTCCCCGAGCTCCAGAGGGACAGCACCAACACCAGTGCCTCTGCTTCCCCGCGGACCCAAGCCCCTTTCATCCAGCCCCACCGCTGATCCAGCAGTTTCGGCTCTCTGGCCCTCAGACTCCCGGTTCCAATTCAGCTGTTAATCTGGTTGATCTGGGGCTGATCCTCCCTCTGAGCCCAAATTCACCCGCCAGAATTCAGCCAAAGCTGCTGCGGCAGACAAATCCCGAGGTAGATGTTCTTTCTCCTGGCTTTTCTTTCTGGGTTTTGTGGGTTGGATTTCTTTTAAGAGGTTTGTTTCATGTGATAGATGGGGAAGAGATCAGGAGACTTTAGAGCTATGCCTGTCTTCTCTCTGCCATCTTGGCTGGAAGTACTTGTAAACAATTCTTGTTTTTAGATTAAACAGTCACCTGAGCCTAGTTAAAAATTCTGAGGAAGCTTGACCTGGAGAAAAACTGGGGGGAGGATGGGAATAGGGGCAGAAGGAAGAGTGTAGAGAAGATGGTGGTCTAGAAGTTTCTGAATGGCTCTTACATGTTGGAGGGATTAGGCTTGTTCTGCCTGTTAAACAGAATGCATGCCAGTGCTCTTTGATATGAAGATGTTGCTTGCTGTCCTATGTCATCTTACTGCTCTGCAATAATAGGGACAAAAATACGGGATTATATAGAAAGCAAGAAGTTGAGAGAGAGGAGAAGGAAGGGGAGTGAGCCCGGAGAAGCTGCGAAGAGGCAGCTTTACTTTTGAGGTACGAATCAGAACTCCCCAAGGAGGATTTTGGGACTACTTTGGAAGTCAGTGAATTTCTCTTCCCTGTAGGTCTTTGTTTAGAGTCTAGTTTGTGTTACTGCTTTTTTGATTTGTTGGATTTTCAAGGTTAGAATAAAAATGTCCCCTGAGATTCCTTCCTACTTTTAGATTTTACTAATGAGATACATCAGTGGACTACTAGGGAAGGTTAGGGGGAATCTTCTCTGAAGCTTTTCAAAATCAGGATAGACACACATCCTTCTGGTATGTATTATCTTGGGCAGATGTATTGTAAAAAGAATGCTGCTGATGAGAGTGGTGGAATAGAAAAAAACCCTGATGTATATATTCTATACTATGTCCCAAGATTATAAAATTCTGCAAGGTAAATTCTGCTGGGTATTAACATGTCAAATAAATTTTAACATTAAAAACTTTTTTTAATTAATTTCAGGAATACCTTGCTATTGTTCTAGAATGTCTAATAATAAAGATGAATCATTTACTAATTACTTATCTTGTAACCTGCCAACTTCTTTCTCTTCTCCTACTAGACTCATCAAAGTTATCCCATCTTCCTCAGTGACTCTGGATTTATCTTCTTGCTCTGTGGTTTCTAGTATTTTCCCAGAAAGCTCAGCAGAGTGTCCATCATCAGTTTCATCACAGGCTTCATGGCCTTGCTCAGTTGAGGAGTCTAGAGTTCTTATAAATAATGAATAAAGATCAACAGTTTCTCAATCTAATTAATTCCCCCATTTATATATTATATGTTTAAGTAAGGTCCAACAGTATGTGCTAGCACTGTACTGAAAATGAAGAAAAAGGAATTATTTTTAAATGTTTCAAAAATGTTTATAAAAAGCAACATATTTTAAAATATTTTTCAAAATTTTATTTTTAACAGCTAAAATTAAACCATTCTGTTATTTTAAAGAGATTAACCACTTCTACTAATTGCAAGTAAACATCTTTGAGTTTTAAAAAAATTTATAAAAAAGTTTATGGGTAATCTTTTTTGTTCTTTCCATATTCATGTTTGTTGGTGATTAATTTCATGATAAAATTGAGGAAAGAAAAAATTAAATTTAAAAAAGGCTAGCTACTTTTTCTCATTTATTGTCTATTGTTAGAATTAGTAGGCTCTATGTAAATGTTCATGGTAGCTAGGTTTCTTAAAGCAAAAACTGGCTGACCACTTGTCATCCCCATAGATACGGGGATGCCTAGAATTTAGAGGGGACAGCTGGGTGACACAATGAATAAAATACTAAGTCCCAAGTAAGGAAAATCTTATTGTATGATTCTGAGCAAATCATTTAATCCTATTTGCCTCAGTTTCCTTATTGGCAAAATGATAGCAAAAAGATACACTCCAGTATCTTTGCCAAGAAAACCTCAATTACAGTCACAATTGAAAAACAACAACAGAGTTCAGAAGTTTGCAGAGCTTCCTAAGGCAGCAGGTCTGCAGGAGTTAAATTATTTTGATAATAATTCTAAAATATTATTTGACTGTTAAAATAATTTCCAACTACATCTATGGAAGGTTGAATTTTCTTTACATACTTCAAGATAAGGTGTTGTAGCAGATTGAGGAAAAATATGAAAATCCACTTTTCTTCTAATAAGCCAGTCATAAGAGAAATGTGAAAGAATAATATACTGGCATTCTTCTCAGAAAAAAAAAAACTGCTCTGTAAAATATAGTGTTTTTTCATTAAAATGTTATATATGCTGTTATTTTTAAATGAATTAATAAATGTTTTTAAATTGAACAATTTTAAGTTTTAATTCAGAATATGTTGATTGAACCCACATAAATAGAAGCTCCTTTGGTCTTCAATGATGCTAGAGTGAAAAGGGACCTCTAAAACGAAAAACTGTAGCAATTTTACTTTCTAACTTTTAAGTTTGGCAATTTGATTTCTTAATTTTGACTTATTTTGAAAATTTGATTCCTTTATTTTGTTTTCCTAATCTTCACAATTTAACTCCCAAATTATTTTCTTATTCTTCATGTTTTGATTCCTTAAATTTGAACTTTGAATTTTTACAATTTGAGAGCTTATTCTTGACAGTTTGAATCTCTAATATTGCCTTTTTAATTTTCTTTATACCTTTGATTCCCAAATTTGAAGCTTCTAAATGTCAACAATTTGCCTCCCTAATTCTGACCATCTGATTCCCTATCTTTCCTTATTTCCAACATTTACATTCCCTAACTTTCAATCCCTAATTCTGACAATTTGACTCCTTTTTATTTTTAATTTTCATAATTTCATTTTTTAATATTGATTCCCTAAACTTGAAATTTAGACAACTTGACTATCTCATTTTTAGCTCCCTAATTTTGTCTTTCTAATTTTGATAATTGCACTCATTAGACTTGACTCCCAAATTCTGATGATTTGACTCCCTAATTTTATCTTATTTTTAACGTTTAACTTTACCAATTTTTAATCTCTAGTTTTTACAATTTAAGGTACTATTTTCAACAACTTGACTTTCTGACTTTGACTCCCTAATTTTTATTACCTAATTCTAATAATTTGATTCTCTACAGTGATTTTCTAATTTGACAACTTTACTCCCTGATTCTATTTTTGACAATTGGACTAATGAACTGGGGATACCTAGATTGGGAAGCTCACCTCTAATGAGTATGATACAGATAATAAATGTTAAGTATTAGAGGTCAGATTTAAATTCATAACTCAGTATTACCAACATCTTTTAATTTCTAATTATATATCTTTCTTTCATCGTATGCTCTTATACTGTTAAATTTCTCAGCACCAAGACCTTGACTTTATAAAAAATAAGATAGTGAAAGGGAAGAAATATAATGGACATGAATGGTTTGTAATCGAAGCAATCTGCTTTTAATGCATTTTCTCTTCTGATCACTCAGACCCCAATTACTGGTTCTTACCTTTTCTATTTTTTTAAAATCTTCACTTCAGGATTAGTCCTCCACAACTGTAAGTCTGTTTTGATTTTGACTATTGTCTTCCCATATTATCCTCTTTTTTTTAACCCTTGTTCCTTTTCCTTCTCTTTTCCTACTGAACTGGATATATTTCTATACCAAATCCTGTCAGCATGTTCAACCTTCCTTTCTCCATTTCAAAGAAAATGAAGGTTCGTGGTTTAATCTTGCTAATGTCCATCTCTGTGCTCTTTACTCTGTTTGTATAGTCTTCTCACATATTCTAGTACAAGAAAAAGTAAGTTATAACTACTTCCACCTTTTTACATATTGTTAAGGCCTCATATACTCCTCTCCCTACCTCCCCATCTTTAAACTTTCAGAATAGATTCAATACAAGCAGTTTTTGGTTTTAGGAAACTTACCCAATATAATTTGAGGATAGTAACAACATTTGTTTCTTTTCCCTTTATAAGAATAGGGATTCTATCTTTCTCTTTCTTTGTATCATTCTATATCCCCTTCCAATTGCTCATATAAATTCACCTTTCTTAAGTTTAACCTTGGAAATGCAAGAGCATTCACTAACAATTTTGAAAAAGAAACCTCAATTCCATTATTTTTCCCTAGAGAATTATTTTCAACTCTGTAGGAAAAATTATTCTTAGTTGTATAAGTCTAAATCTTTTGCCTTTTGGAGTACTGTATTCTAAGATCTTTTTTTCTTATAGTAGAAACTTCAAGGGAGATTGTAGTTTCTGTGTACTTACACTCTCTTTTTTTTTTTAGTTTTTGCAAGGCAAATGGCGTTAAGTGTCTTGCCCAAGGCCACACAGCTAGGTAATTATTAAGTGTCTGAGACCGGATTTGAACCCAGGTACTCCTGACTCGAAGGCTGGTGCTTTATCCACTATGCCACCTAGTGGCCCCTTGTGTACTTGCACTCTTTATGGATATTTATGTTTTTTTTTTTTTCTTAGACATGAATGCTTTGAATTTTTTCCTATGGCATTCCTGGGAATTGTTTTTTCAGGAAGCAATTAAAAATCTTTTATTTTTCCACTTGAAATAGATATGGGCAATTATTATGATTTCTTGAAATTTCATGTCCAAGCTAGTTTGCACAGAATCTGACTGTTCTTAAATTGTTTTCCCTTGACCTTTTATGTTGGTGCTTTTGATAAATTTTCTCCTTAGATTTTCTCCTATTATTTTCAGTCTTTTAATTTATTCTAATATTTCTTGCTTTCTCATGAAATCATTACTTTATTTTTATTTTCAGTGATTTATTATTTGTGTGTAATTTGCCAGTTTTTGTTCTGAGCTATCCTATTTTTCTTCCATAGCTTGTATTTAATTTCTTAACTCATTTTTTCAGATATTTCTTTTGTGTTTGTATGAAAACCTACTTTTTCTATTTAAATCTGTTTACAATAGTTGTGAAATTTCTCCATCCATAATAATTCTTCGTAATAGTAAATATCTTCTTCATTCCCTTCCCCAAATTTACTCACATCTCTAGCACTCATTCATGAATTAGGGCTTTGTACAAAAGCTAGGTGCCACCCTACATTGCCACCCTATTTCTGACCTTTACACCCTGGTATATCTGCACTTTGGAAGCTAATAGATTTTTGAGGCACCCTTCAGTCTTTAATGTTTAGAGTACTGGATCTTCACTGGCATCTGAAAACATGCTGTTACAGATCTTGGAATCTCTAGGACCACAGTGTTCTAAGCTTAGGGCTGCCATGCCAATCCTGGGTGTAGCTGTTTCAAGTTGCTTTCAAGGTCCTTAATGAGATTTGCCAAACAATTACTGTGCATGCTTATTTTTTTTTTGTCCTTTACACTTGATATCATCACAGGCTCTAGGTGTCTCTGGTCTATCTCCATTTATGGCAAAAAGTTCCTATCTCATTTTTGCTATATTGGTATTGGGAATTTTGATCTTCCTTATTGCCTATGTACTCCTGGCTGACATTTTGTGTAATTCTGGAATGAGCGAAGTCACATACTGTATATATTCACATGAGATTTCTTGATCATTATTCATTACGTTGTTATTTTCAGGTGTTCATTTGATTAGGTATATAGGAACTGCCTGCTTGTCTATTAATGTAGCAATTATAACCAGAATTGCTGAAGATCATCCTTTTCAATATTCAATATCCAACCTGCAACTCTAATATGCAAAGTGAGCATTTAGGAAATTATTTTTGGTCGTTATGATGAAAGAATACACACACTGCAATTTCAAAATTTAACTCTTGGAATGAGGAAGATCTGGATCTAGATCTTAGAAAGGAAAGTCATTGGATATGTTGAGATATTTGGATTCAACTGAAAAAATGAATGTTAACTTTACTTGAATCCTACAAATAAAGAAAAGTTACATTATATTAAAAAAGGGCAACTTTATTACTTCATATAGGAAGCAGGTCCTTTTACAGGTCCTGACAAAATAATTTAACTTGAAAGAATCATCTGAAGTTATTATGTTTTATTAAAATAGGAATTCTAGGGGCAGCTAGGTGGCACAGTGGATAGAGCACCAGCCCCGGAGTCAGGAGGATCTGAGTTCAAATTTGATCTCAGATACATAATAATTACCTAGCTGTGTGACCTTGGGCAAGTCACTTAAACCCATTGTCTTGCCTCCCCCCCCCAAAAAAAAAACCCAAAATAAGAATTCTATATCTTGTTGAGAGTTGCCATTACTAATCTTTCCAGTCAGGTTAGAAATGTCATATTGCACGAACTATTCCTCCTAGTAATAGAAATTAGCAATACTAACAGAAGTAGTAACAGCAGTTTCAGGAACTCTCAGTCTAGAGAAAATTGTTTGAAAAGATCAAAGGGATTCCCTGCGTTTGTGCTTCCACAGAAAGGGGTACTGTTTGGCAAATTCATTGTCCATACCTCCTTCTAGGTTTTAGCTCTGGGGGCAAAAGGTGGGGAGAGGAGCACTTGCAGTGGCAAGGAAGCAGAGATCCTGAGAAACAATAGTACTTGTGACTGGAAGGGATCAGGAGTCTGAACTGAAAAAGGACCAGAGTGCAGATCAGGAAAACAGTGGCCACACCTCTTCCAAGATCTCAAAAGGCATAGATTCATAAAAGAGAGAAAAAAATAAATTTTAAATTCCCAACCAAATACCAAAATGGAAATCCTGACAATCAAAGGAAAGAGCAATAATACTGAAAGAAAAAAAAAATAATTGAACTAAAAAATGAAACTAGGTTTTATGAACAAACACCAATATATAACCAATTAATTGAAACAAGAAAAAAAACAAGTTAACAGAATCCAAAATAAAAATCAAAGCAATTGTTAGGCAATATTTTGCCCAATTATATGTCAGTGAAACTGACAATCTAAGTGAAATGGATGAATAGTTGCGAAAATATTCACTATTCAGATTAACAGAAGAGGAAACAATACTTAAATAACTCATCTTAGACACATACATTGAAGACATCCACAATAGCATCTTTCTGTATGGAAAAAATCTCCAGAATCAATGGATTTAAAAGTCAATTCTCGGGGGGGGGGGGGGGGAGGCGGCGGCTAGGTGGCACAGAGGATAAAGCACCGGCCTTGGAGTCAGGAGTACCTGGGTTCAAATCTGGTCTCAGACACTTAATAATTACCTATCTCTGTGGCCTTAGGCAAGCCACTTAATCCCATTTGCCTTGCAAAAAAACCCTAAAAAAAGTGAATTCTCCTAAACCCAATTATATTAACTAATTAAATTCAATATTATATAAACTAAATGAAAAAATTGGTACAGAAGTAGTCCTACCAAATTCCTTTTATGCCACAAATATTTTGATATCTAAACCAGGGAGAGCAAAAAGAGAGAAAGAAATCTTTAGGACAATTTCCCTAATTAATAGTTATAAACATTTTAAATAAAATACTATCAAGGAAATTACAATATATCATAAAGATTGAACTCTATTACCAGGTGGTATTTGTACCAGGAAAATTGGAAAACTCTGAGGGCAACTGATCAAACCAATAACACAATGTGCAACATTATATTAATACATGCAGAAAGAGTTTTTGACTAAGTATAACACCCATTTTTATTAAAAACACTTTAAAGTTAAGGCATAAATGAATCCTTTCTTAAAATAAGTCATATTTATCAAAAACCAAGAGCAAGCATTCTGAGTAATGGTGATCAATTAGCCTTTTCATTAAGATCAGAGGTGAAGCAATATTATTACCATTTATTCAATATTATATTTATTTTCATTTACCTGCCACGTTCCTGGATATTGAAAAATAAGCATAATTATTAAAAGCTAGAAATATACTTTTGGGGGACATATCTTTTTAAAAAAAACTCCTGTGGACTAATAATCCAAGAGCTATGGATTTATTTAAAATTCAAATTTCACATTCTTCCATTTATTCTCACAACATTTCTTATGATACAAGAGATTTTACAGGTGAAGAAAACAAAGTTCAGAAACATTAAATGACTTGCCTTAAGGTTATCCCTTCACTGAGGTTACATTTGTCAGTGTTCATTTCATGGGCTTCCAAGAGCAAAGAATATAGCACCTAATCGTTGATGGTAAGTCTCACTGTAACAAAAGAAATAGAAATAAGAATAATTATATACTCACAATAAATAATCCAAGTTAACTATTTACTGTTCAAATTAGCTGGGGAATTTGCTTTGCTTCACTATATATGGAGTGATATAGATTAAATGTAAACTAGGGCTGAAACCTGATAACTTAACCTAGACTTTATTGGTTTATCAGACTGTAATTTTTCTGACTCCTAAAGAGCTCCAATAGATAGAGAGAAACAATTACCAAAATATGCCTACCATAGAATTTAGAACCATGAAGTTTCTTTACAATTATCTTTGAGAATGAAGGAAGAGATAGTGGCAGAAAGCATTTATGTGAAATGAGGCAGAGGGAAGAAGAGAGGAATCTTAGCAAATGGCTGTAATTTTTTCCAGTAAAATGAAGCATGTTCTCAGTTTAGATGGTGGGGAGGGAGAACTCTCAAAGTTTTAGGGGGAATGAAATGTTTGGAAGGCTGTTGTGAAGAGTAGAATAAATTGAGAAGTAAAGTCTCGAAGGATTGCCTAGTAATCAAGAGTGAATTTATAAATTTATAGTTGAGCCAGTCAGCATGGCTATATGAATTTTTCCCACTATTTGCTCCTTTGCGTTTGCTTTTTTTCAGCAGGACATTATAGGAGCAAAATTGAGGTTTGACAAGACACAGTTGGTGATAAAATAAAGGGGCAATAATTCTATAACCATCCTCTTCATAAATGACCTGACTGAGATTACACAACTAATTGTATAACCCAAAGATGTTTTTTCTGTCATTTAAGTTATTTTAAATATATTGTTGACATTTTCAAACATAAAATGAAGGCAAAAAACCCAAACATATCATGAGTTTATAAGAAAAATTTTTAAAAGCTCAAACCTGACAATTAACTGAAACAAGAGTATTTGATTAGCCTGAATTATTTTTAAATAAATTATTTAAAAAAATGCCTGTTCTTTACTTCAACTGCACAAAACCTTCATGAGTATATTATTTCAGGTTTCATACAACTTCTGCATTCAGCATTTTAGTAATAAAAGTGGTAAGATTTATTCAAAGTCAAGCCAAAATCCACTTCCTTCTTAACAAGTATTTTCCTTCTATCAAATATCATATTAAATAAAAAATACAAGAAAATTGACTAAATACATATTGTCTATAGCTTCCACCTATCCCATAAAACTATCCTAAACTATTTATACAATGTAATGGAGCCACAATTGTTTTTATTCTGACCCTCACCCAGCTGCATGTCCAATCCATCTAAACTGTTTCTGTACAATCTGAAGAATATTTTGAGATACAAATTTCTGTCTTTTATAAATTTTTTTAAAAAATATTTAATTATTCTGAACTTAAGGAAAAAAAAAACCAAACATTTCCATGGCATAGAACAGGGAAATAAAGATGATTGTACAAATTACAAATCTATTATGTATAACTTGTTATTCCCTTTATAATGAAGTGTCATATAACTTTCTCTTTTTTTACTTTTTACTTTTTAAAATCCCCGCCCCAGCTACATGCAAAAGCAAGTTTCAACATTTACTTCCAAAACCTTGACTTCCAAATTCTCTCCCTTCCTCTCATTCTATTACTTCCATTGAGAAAATAAATTATTTAGTGTAGTTCAAAAAATGTGTAGCCTTGAAAAACATTAATGCAGTAGTAATGCTGTAAAAGTTAACATAATCGCCCCTCCCCTCAAAGAAAGAGAATCCTCAAGAAAAATAAAGTGAGGGGGAAAAAAGCATGTTTCAGTCTTTATTCAGATACCATCAGTTCTCTCTATGGGATAGATTGCATTCTTTATCATAGGTCCATTAGAGAAATTGCTTCAAAAATTTTTTCTCACAGTTTCTTTTTTTTTAGGTTTTTGCAAGGCAAATGGGGTTAAGTGGCTTGCCCAAGGCCACATGGCTAGGTAATTATTAAGTGTCTGAGACCGGATTTGAACCCAGGTACTTCTGACTCCAAGACCGGTGCTTTATCCACTACACCACCTAGCCGCCCCCCACTACGCCACCTAGCCGCCCCCTTTCTCACAGTTTCTATGGCTAACTATATTTCCCTCCATCCTATTCCCCCAACCCATTTATTGTTTTTTTTTTGTTTTCATGGTTTACATTGATCTAAGGTGAATGTGATGAGAGAAATCATATCCTTAAAGAAGAAAAATAAAGTATAAGAGATAGCAGAATTGCATAATAAGATAATGGTTTTTTTCTCTTTCTCCAATTCATTCATATAAGCATTTAGAGCTATAATATATCCCCTGAGAGTTGCTTTGAATGAATCCCATAGGTTTTGTTATGTTGTTTCATTATTATCATTATCTAGGATAAAATGGTTAATTCTTTCTATAATTTGTTTTTTGGTCCACTCATTTTTTAAAATGAAGTTATTCAGTTTCCAATTTGTTCTGGGTCTATATCTCCTTGGCTCAGTATTGAATATGACTTTTATTGCATTGTGATCTGAGAAAGATGTATTCACTATTTTTGCCTTTCTGCAGTTGATCATTAGGTTTTTATGTCCTAGTACATGGTCAATTTTTGTATAGGTTCCATGTACTGCAGAGAAAAAGGTATATTCCTTCCTATCCCCATTCAGTTTCCCCCATAAGTCTACCATATCTAATTTTTCTAACAATCTATTTACCTCCCTAATTTCTTTCTTGTTTGTTTTATGATTTGATTTATCTAGATCTCATAGCGGGAGGTTGAGGTCTCCTACTAGTAGAGTTTTGCTGTCTATGTCTTCCTGTAATTCTTTCAGCTTCTCCTCTATGAATTTGGGTGCTGTCCCACTGGGTGCATATATATTCAATATTGAAATGACTTTATTGTCTATGGTACCTTTTAGGATTTTTTTTCTAAATTAAAGGTAATAGTCTTTGGTCTTTGTTCAAACTCCATGATTCTTTCTCTGGATAAAGATGGTATTCTCCATTACAGATACCCCCAAATTGTCCCTGATTGTCACTGATGGAATGAGCAAGTCCGTCAAGGTTGGTCATCATGTTGCTGTTATATAATGTTCCTGTTCTGCTCATCTCACTCAGTATCAGTTCATGCAAATCCTTCCAGACTTCCCTGAATTCGCATTCCTCCTGGCTTCTAACAGAACAGTATTGTACCATGATACACATAAACCAGAGTTTGTTAAGCCATTCCCCAAGTGAAGAACATTTACCCAATTTCCAATTCTTTGCCACCAAAATAGGGCTGCTATGAATATTTTTGTACAAGTGATGTTTTTATCCTTTTTCGTCATCTTTTCAGGGTATAGACCCAGTAGTGGTATTACTGGATCAAAGGGTATGCACATTTTTGTTGCCCTTTGGGCATAATTTCAAATTTATCTCCAGAAATGTTGGATGAGTTCACAGCTCCACCAACAATGTAATAGTGTCCCAGATTTCCCATAGCCCTTCCAACAATAATCATTATCCTTTCTGGTCATATTGGCCAGTCTGAGAGGTATGAGGTGGTACCTCAGAGATGCTTTAATTTGCATTTCTCTAATAATTAATGATTTAGAGTAATTTTTCATATGACTATGGATCGCTTTGATTTCCTCATCTGTAAATTGCCTTTACATATCCTTTGACCATTTGTTAATTGCAACCCTTTTATACTTATCTCTCTCTTTTCACCCTGTCCCTACACAAAAGTAAACAAGTGTTGTATCTGATTACCCTCTCTATCACCTATATCCCCTTTCTCCTCCTCCTGATCCCTTTCTCCCACCTCTTTCCTCTCCTTTTTTACTTTAGGATAAGAAACATTTTTATATCCAATTCCCTCTCTGAGCCACTTCTGATGAGAATAAGGCTCACTCACTTCTCCTCACCTTCCCACTTCTACTCCATTTCAAGAACTTTTTCTTGCCTCTTTTATATGAAATAACTTAGTTCATTCTATCTCTCCTTTCCCTTTATCTTGGTACATTTCTTTCTCCCCATTAACCCCATCTTTTAAATATACTGTTCCTTCAAATTCAACTCCCTCCTGTGCCTTGTCTATATATGCTTCTTATATCTGCCCTTAATAAATGAGAAAATCTATGAGTTATCAGTATCTAACAAAACATGCAGGGATATACACAGTTCAACATCATTAAATTCCTCATAATTTACCCTTTTTGTCCACCCAGTCTATGCTTCACCTGAGTCCTGTACTTAAAGAACAAAATTTCTGTTTGGCTCTGGCCATTTCAACAGGAAAGTCTGAATGTCCTCTCTTTCACTGAATGTTCATCTTTTCCCCTGAAAGACAACGTTCAGTTTTGTGGGTAGTTGATTCTTGGTTGTAATCCATGCTCTATTGACTTCTGGAATATCATATTCTAAGCCCTATGAGCCTTTAATATAAAAGCTGCAAAGTCTTGTATTATCCTGAGTGTAGCTCCAGGATATTGGAATTGTTTCTTACTGGCTATTTGTAATATTTTCTGTTTGACTTGGAATTCTGAAATTTGGCTATAATATTCCTGACAGTTTTCATTTTGGGATCTCTTTAGGAGGTTATCAGTGGATTCCCTTAATTTCTATTAGGATATCAGGGCAGTTTTCCTGGATTATTTCTAGAAAAATTACATCAAAGCTCTTTTGTTTTCCCATCATGACTTTCAGGTGGTCCAATAATTTTTAAATTATCTCTTCTGGATCTGTTTTCTAAAGCAGTTGTTTTTCCAAAGAGATATTTCACATTTTCTTCTAGTTTTTTTATTCTTTTGGTTTTGTTTTAATGTTCTTGATTTCTCACAAAGTCAATAGCTTCCCTTAGTTCCATTCTAGATTTTAAGGAATTATTTTCTTCAGAGAGCTTTTTAAAATCTCCTTTTCTAGGGGCAACTAGGTGACATAGTGGATAAAGCACCAGCCCTGGAGTCAGGAGTACCTGGGTTCAAATCCTGTCTCAGACACTTAATAATTACTTAGCTGTGTGGCCTTGGGCAAGCCACCTAACCCCATTTGCCTTGCAAAAACCTAAAAAAAATCCTTTTCCATCTGACCAATTTTGCTTTTTAAGGCATTTTTCTCTTCCTCATCCCTTTGGAATACTTTTTCCATTTGACTCAAACTGGTTTTTAAGATGATATTTTCTTCAATTTATTTTATGTATCCCTTTCACCAGACTGCTGCCTTATTTTTCATGCATTGCTCTCATTTCTCTTCCAATTCTTCTTCTACCTCTCTTACTTGATTTTAAAACTCTTTTTTGAACTCTTCTATAGCCTGAGCCCAATTCATATTTTTCTTAGAGGCTTTGGATTCAGAAACTTCATAATGTTGTTATGTTCTGAATGTGTACTTTGATCCTCCATGGGACCAAAATAATTGTCTACTTTGAGATTGTTTTCCTTCAGTTCTTTGCTCATTTCCTACACCTATGACGTGATGTTAACTTTGCTAAGGTGAGGTTCTGCTTCCAAGGTGGATGATATGAAGTCCCAAGTTTTAGAGGGTTTTTGCAGCTGTTTTCAAATCCCTCTCCCCAGGGACCTCCAAGGTCTTAGGAGAGGCTGACTGCTCTCCTGGCCTATGCTCTAATGTGTGAGTGACCACAAGAACTCCTTTCTTCCCCAAAACTGTGAGGAGGGTCCCTCCCTTCTTCACTGCAGGCAGTAAGCTCTATTGTGTTTTGTTTCTTTCATTGAGACTGGGGCCCAGATTGGAACCTGAATGCATGGACAAAGGAACAGAATCCTGCCTTGGGGATAGCAAAAGAGTCCCTGCAATCTCCCCCAGAACCCCTTACTATCAATGGACTGAGTGCTCTAGAAGCAGCTGCTCTGTGGCTCCCTGCCAAGTGTTCCCCCAATCCTGCTTCTTGTCCCCTGGGCCAGGTCTGTGCTGAGACCTGCACTGAATTAGGATCCCCTCTCACTCTAGTACAGCAGAGTATTTCCTCTGACCTTTCCAATTATTTGTGGCAATCTCTGGACTGAGAGGTCTGGAAACTGCATCGGCTGCCCTGGACCTAGGTGTATGACTGAAACCAGTTCACTCTGGCACTGCCCAGGCTGTGTTGTGGGCACTTTCTAACCCCAGCATAACAGGCTCTTCCCTCAGATCTTCCAAATTGTCTTGGACTGCATAATTGTTTTACTCAGTCGTTTTATGGGTTCTACCATTCTAGAATTTGATTAGAGACATTATTTAAAGGTATTTGGACTGTTTTGGGGAGAGCTTGCAGGATCCCCTGTCTTTACTCCACCATCTTGGTTCTGACCTCTTTTTTCTCCTTTTTTTTTCTTCCTTTTCCTACACCCCATCCCAAGAGGGTTATCATTAGACAAAAATGTGTGTGTGTGTGTGTGTGTGTGTGTGTGTGTATAAAACCATTCTCCAGGTATTTTTTAATTATCACTTATTTCTTTGATGCAGATAGAATCTTCCTTCATATGTCCTTTGTAGTTAATTTGGGTATTTATATAGCAGTCACTAAAAATTATAACAATATTGTTGTTACTATATACAACATTATTTTGGTTCTGCTCATTTCATCCTTATTATTTTGATTAAATCTTTCCACGTTTCCCTAAGATCACTGAGCTCATCATTTCTTTTGGAATAGCGGTATTCCATCACAATCAGACACCACAATTTGTTCAGACATTCCCCAGGTGATATCCTTTGAACCAGCAATACTATTTTTAAGTCTATATTCCAATATGATTCTGGAAAAAGGAAAAGAATTCTGTATGTTCTAAAATATTTTATAACTGCTTTCTTTATGATTGTGAAGATTTAAAATTTTTAAAAAAGTAATTCTTTTTTTAAAGGTATTTTCCTTTGTACTGACTCATATCTGTACTTCCATTGCACAAATAGTAAAAGAAATAAAATAGGTATAAGTGACCACAAAATGCACATGGAAGCTATGTGTAAGTATTTCATAAAATTAAGAGTTAAATCAACTCTTTCTGTATATGTCTGAAAACTTTTCTAGTGAATGTGAGCACTTTACTTTCTTTACTACAATGCTTTAAATTCCTAGCATTGAGACAAAAAAAAGAATAAGGGTCAGCATGCTTATAACAATATTTTGAAAATGATGTCAATGTGGTGTTTACAATTCTGGGAAGGGATTTTCAAGGATAAAATAACTGAAGAATGAGCTGTTTCTGGAGATAATAGCCACCCCAGGGTTCTCTCTTTTTCTCCCATTGCACTTGTTATTTTTCCCTTCCTCATTATACCATAAATTCTTGAAATTCATATCTCTATCCTTGAACAGCAAAAAACCCAAAAGTTCACATCTATTCGCTGAAGTCCTTTTAAACCTTTTTGCAACCATTTTATAGCATTATGGTTTTTAATTCACTCTGCTATTCACTTATGTTTTAAGGGAGAGTTCATCCCATTAACATTCAAAGTTATGATTACTAATTCTTTATTGCCCTCCATACTATCTTCCCTTTGTTTGTATTTTCCTTTTCCCTCACTTTATCCGTATTCCCCAGTATTTTGTTTCTGAATACTACCCCCTTCAGTGTGTTTGCCCTCCTATATCCACTCCCTCCCCTTTCTTTTTTTT